>NC_134826.1:132898786-133200060 GCF_004210375.1 Tachypleus tridentatus
TTAAATTTTCATTTATTGTTTTTTTTATTGTGTTTATAGTTTTTGTGGTTGACTTTATACACGTAAGTATTATTATACAGGTATAAATAAGCAATATTTTTACTTAAAATGCTTCATATTGCGTAATTTTTAGAGGTCTGTAACTGATTAATTTAATTTACAGTATTTCTTAAGGGAAAAACTGATTCAGTTTTCGAACAGCCTTCTGGAACGGATTAAGTTCGAGAACTTAATGTATTTTATTTAGATTTTTTGCGCAAAATACCAAATATATACCTGCACATAGCTCTCCTCACTTTTGAACTGAGAGATTAGAGTATAGGCAACTAGTCAACAGCACCCGCCGTTAGTTTTTGTGCTACTCTAGGCCTAACCAAATAGTGTGATTAAGTTGTCAGTTTTGTATTGGCTCGTCAACAACACCCACCGCTAACTTTTGTGCAACGCTAGGCCTAACTAAATAGTGTGATTTATTTGTCAATTTTACAGTGGCTAGTTGACAGTACTCACCGTTAACTTTTGTGCTACTCTAAGCCTAACCAAATAGTGTGATTTTCCAGAGGCGTCGAGAGGCAGGTCGGGCCCTGGGGACAATTATGTCACCGGGCCCCTTTTTGAAGTCTTCATAAATTCATGGTACATTCATGGGTGTATGAATAATTTTTCTGGTGGGCGGAAGCCAAATATGTTTAGAATTTACATTTTTCGGACAAAAAGGTATTTTGTGAGGCAAAGCGATTTCCTGCAGTGCTGCTATTTTTCCTTGAGTATATTATAAAAATCAGAATACATTATTTTTTATCCCATACTTCCCTAGGCCCTGGGACTGTAGTGCCCCTGACCCACCTCTCTCAGGCCTGTGATTTAGTTGCCAGTTTCGTATTGACTAGTCAACAACACTTACTGCTAACCTTTGTGCAACTCTAGGCCTAACAAAATAGTGTGATTTATTCGTAACTTTTATAGTGCGCCCATAGACCTAAAATGCGAAGTGAATTTTCTGCGACAATTATGCAAACTATGTTTTATATTCTGGGAAAGCTCCTGGGAAAGTTAAATGGCGGGATGGTAACCACTAAAACAAATTCACCGCCATCTGTTGTTCCCATTACTAGTTAACCGTCGTAATGGATCAAGTACATTTTAGATATTTTTAATGCAGTATGCACAAACAAGCAGGTAGCAACAAATAGTAAGTTCTACGTTGTTATTATAATTGGTTTTAGTCTTATATAAAAATCTATTATTTTATCAACCATGTATTTTAATGTGATTCTTCATAGTAATTTGATGTTTACTTCTGAATCAACTCGAATTCCATTATTTGTGAGGGAAATCTTTCTATAATTATTTTTAACGAGTTCTTTTGTTGTTGTTAAGCTATTAAGTGTAAAGCTACGAAATGGACTATCTGTATAAGTATCAAACCTCGATTTTTTTAGTGTTATTAGTTCTCAGGCTTATCGCAGAACCAAGCGATATAGTTGAGCGAGCACCTTGATGAAAATATAATTAAGTCTATATGCGAGAATGGACTATAGGTAAAAGCGAATTATCAAATTCTGTGGAGAAAGGAGTGAAACCTTTAGCAGTTAAATATACATCATGGGGGAGCTATAGGAGTAAAACAGCTGACAGAGAGATACTCCTATATATATATTTAAAATCGACCAGGCGTGGTCTATTTCTTTGCATGCTCGAAGTATGATTACGCTGTAAAACTAACGATCAAATCTTGATATTCGATAAGTTGTTGTTGTTTTGAATTAAGCACAAAGCTACACAATGGGCTATCTGTGATCTGCCCACCACGGGTATCGAAACCCTGTTTTTAGCGTTGTAAGTCCGCAGACATACCGCTGAGCCACTGGGGGGGGGCTATTTGATAAGACAACAGACGCTCAAGAGTTGGCGATGACTGCTCTTGAGTAATTGGCTACCCTCTGGTCCATTAGTTGAATGTTATGGACGAGCATGCGCAGGTAGTCATTGTGTAACTTTGCGCGAAATTCTGGAACAAATAAACAAGTTATTAACGACCATTTTATTAGGTCCAGAATACACTGAACCTATAATATTAGAAGTTATTAGTAACATCTTGATGGTTCATTTACAAAATCAAAACCTTTAATTGGTTCTTGTTACTCTCCTCCTGTGATTATTTTATTCTTTTTCAAAACCAATCAGAGTAATTCATTCTGTTGGGGACAATCAACAAATGAGCACTGTGAATATATAGTTTTTTAGCCTCAAAATTAGCCGTCTTATCCAGAACTTAAAAAGGTAAGTTAGCGTTTCGGGAATGAGGTTTTCTGGAGAATTAGCTTCAAGAGAAGTGTGGATGGGTAACAACAGGATACGTTTGGTAATTTTGAATTTCGCGTAAAAGCCACACGAGTGCTACCTTCGATAGCCGTCCCTAATTTAGCAGTATAAGACTAGAGAGAGGGCAGTTAGTCATCACCACCTACCGCCAACTCTTGGACTACTCTTTTACCAACGAATAGTGGGATTGACCGTCGCTTTATAACACTCCCAAGCTGAAAGGGCATGCATGCTTAATATGACGGGGACTCGAACCCACGACCCTCAGGTTACGACCCTAACCACCTGGCTGTGGCAGGCTAACAAGTGATATGGATCTAGTTTTGTATTTGCTTGCTTTCTCAACAAAAATTATGTAAAGTACGTAAAACTGTTGGTTACATTCGAGATTTAAAAAAAACATTAAAAAAGGTTTGGTAAATCAGACTCAAGGAAATCTGATGAAACCCTTGCACATTCAACAGTTCCTTCCTTCTTCAGGGTAAAGGGTTAGTGTCATCAGGTTTCATTAAGTTGAAGTATCGCATGCTAATATATATGGCATACTATAAAACGTTATAAGTATTACATTAAGGCAGTTAACATAACAATACAATGTCACTTGTAACTGTTATTCAAAAAAATGCATCGATGTAATGCATTGCCTGTAAAGCATATTTCGTTAGAATTTTTAATTGATATTGGTAACATTAGCCTGTATACAGAGCCATCTGTAGTTCCAAAATGACCAAATCTAGCCCTTACTAAATGAACAGCTCATAATAACTTATTTCACTGTGAATTTACATTATTTAATTTAAAATATCGTAAATTTTGAAAAAAAAAACATAATAGAAATTGTAATGCCTAATACGTAACTACAGTGCCAAGTTTCAGCCATTTATTATTAAAATATGGTCTAAAACATTATAAAGTCCGTCGACTCTATATGTAGGGACGATCAAAGTACTAAACTGTCATAATACATACATACACTCTGAAATATCGACAGTGAGAGAGAGTTTTACTTGAAAAGATGATTGACACTTCCTTTCGCTTGTTTCTCTACCCAACAAACCCAAAAACAAATGAAGAAACCATCGTTAAGATACGAAACAGAAAGTAACCAAACCACCTTATTGTTTATCTTTGTACTTCTTGGTTCGGTTAGATATCTATACAACTACTTTAACACCAATACCAGTTTAAACCTAAATCCACTTTGGACAGTGTTAAATGTCATTGCCCAATCTTAATAACTAGTAGTGATTTTTAAAAGATCATAATTCTAGTGTAAACGATATTATCATTACCCACAGAAGTTAGCTTTCTTACTTAATTATCGTGTTGCTTTCAAAACCTTAAGTACAGGATGTGACGGATTTACTATAATATATCTGTTTTACTAAATATAGTTAAATCTGTATTGCGAAATTTCCACCTATTTACTAAAGTGGCAGAATACTGTCGAGTGTAAGAATCAACAATATATGTGTATGCATACACTGGTGTATTGTTTATATTGTTGCATAAATTTAAGTTTCAAGAAACTCTCCTCACGCCTATAAATGTAACCAATGCGATGAGCCAAGAGACAGAATATATTATTGATTTGCTGTATACTATAAACCTCGGAAACTATCACTGTAATTAACGCTAATTGATCGGAAACTTCAGGTACTTGACCAGGAACATTTATGGATTTCGAATATTACAAACGCTTAACTCCAGCGGATTCACACTGGACATTAGTATTTTACGAAGGTATTGTATAACTTCAGTGACGAAAACCTCGATATATGATTAGCAAGGAATGTAGAGCTAGCTAGCTTTTTGTTAAGTGAATTGTACCAACAACAACTTGAAATTAATTCGCTCATCGTAAAACCTTGATAAGATCTCAAGGAATTTTTAGACCAGAAAGAATGGCCCTGCATGGCCAGGTGGTTAAGGCACTCCACTCGTAATCTGAGGGTCGCGTATTCGAATCTCCGTCATACCAAACATGTTCGCCCTTTCAGTCGTGAGAGCATTATAATGTGACTGTAAATCCCACTATTCGTTGGTAAAAGAGTAACTAACAGTTGGCGGTGG
Organism: Tachypleus tridentatus; assembly: GCF_004210375.1. Lineage (NCBI taxonomy): Eukaryota > Metazoa > Arthropoda > Merostomata > Xiphosura > Limulidae > Tachypleus > Tachypleus tridentatus. Next base: position 132,903,185 of record NC_134826.1, read on the forward strand.
GTGGTGATGACTAGCTGCCTTCCCTCTTGTCTTACACTGCTAAGTCAGGGATGGCTGGCGCAGATAACCCTCGTGCAACTTTGCACGAGATTCAGAACAAACCAAAGCAGAAAGAAGACTCGATATTGTTTGCGAGTTTGTAATTTTGTATATAGATCATTATTTGCAACAATCAATATTGCAAATTGTTTTAATATTGTATATTAAAATACACTGCTGGCCAAAATCTTAAAGCCAATGAACATAAAGAAACAATATGCATTTTGCATTGTTAGATTCAACCACTTATTTGAATAGAGCTTCGAAAAATGAAAATAAGAGAAGGGAAAATAAAAAAAAACCTTTTCAGCACTTAATAGGGAAAATATAAACACTATGACATTAGCCTAAATACCAGCTGGTCAAAAGTTTAAGACCATATCAAAAAGAAGTCCTAAACAGGGTAGGAAATGCCAAACAAGAGGTCTCAGTAGTGAGTTGCACGGCCATCATTGCGAATAGCTGCAAATATTCGCTTTGGCATGGTCGATATAAGCATTTGCAGAAGGCTGGTTGGAATGCTATTCCAATTGGTGAAGATGGCTCCACGAAAATGATGCACTGTTTGGAATTGACGTCCATTTCTATAGACTTTCCTTGCCATCCACCCCCAAATATTTTCAATGGGGTTCAGTTCGGGCGAACACGCTGGATGGTCCAAAAGAATCACGCAATTCGCCATGAAAAAGTCCAATGTCCTGCGGGCATTGTGGATTGCAGCGTTATCCTGCTAAAAGATCCAGTCATTTCCACACAAGCGAGGGCCTTCAGTCAATTAAGGATGCTCTCTCCAACATGCTAATGTAGTCAGCTGCTGTTTGACACCCCTGTATAACCTGAAGCTCCATTGTTCCATGGAAAGAGAAGGCGCCCCAGTTCATGATGTAACCTCCTCCACTGTGTCGTGTAGAAAATGTCTCCGGTGGGATATCCTTACCGTACCAGTAACGTTGGAAGCCATCTGGACCATCCAGGTTATTTGTTTTTCATCAGAGAACAAAACTTTCTTCTACTTTTTATGTCCCATGTTTGGTGCTTCTCAGCAAAGTTTAACCGAGCTGTTTCGTGGTGTGGAAGAAAGAGTGGCCTTTGAAGACGTTTACGGTTTTTAAAACCTTTCTCTCGTAGATGCCGTCTTATTGTTCTTGAGCTGAATTCTGCGTCCATAAGGGCCTTAATCTGGTTCGACGATCGGCTGGTGTCTTGTCGGATAACCTGTCGAATCCTCCTGCTCAACGCCGGCGAAATTTTCTTGGGCCGTCCACTTGAAATTCTCGTTCCGTAGCCTTCAGGCAATGGCGCGTTGAGAGAGACCTTTCTTTTGCAGTTCGACAATTCTGCCACATTAAAACTTTGTCAACTTTTAAGCCTTTGCCATATTTTTACCAAATGTAACACAGGAGATGTAAATGAGAGATGTTGACAACGCTAATGCTTGAACACAAACGACTAAATTTCGTTAGGTGTTAACCGATTAACGCTTCGTTTCAGTATGGTCTTAAACTTTTGACCAGCTAGTATTTAGGCTAGTTTCATAGTGTTCACATTTTCCCTACTAAATGCTAAAAAGTTTTTTATTTTTATTTTCCCTTTTCTTATTTTCATCTTTCGAAGTTCTACTCAAATAAGTGGTTGAGTCTAACAACGCAAAATGCATATTTTTTCTTTACGTTTATTGGCCTTAAGATTTTGGCCAGCAGTGTATATTTGTATTAAAATGAAACTGTTGTATCAATTTTTTTGCTAAGTGTCGTATATTCGTAGATTTATTTAACTTATTAATATAAGTTACAATTTAACTCAGTTTTAGGCTGTTTGAAATTCTAAAACGTAACGAGGGCGAAACGGGAATTACCAGCCAATACTAAATTAGCATTACATGATTGTAAACACGTAGAATACTCAATGATTTGTATATTAGTGTCGTTAGGGAGTTCACCTCTTTATTTTATATGAAATGAAGTGATAAAAAATCAATACACACAATAATAAATTTTATTACATAGTATACACTAACTTTCAGTCAGGGAAACATGTCACAAAACAAGTAATAAAAAGCATTTTGTAAACTTAAATTGATGTAGGGGTGGCAGTGCCAAAAATAATGTAAACAAGAATACAGGCATGATACAGCTAGGTATAGATAATTTCTACGTGACTTTCAATATTAAAATTTAATGTTACACTTGAAATGAGTATTTGACTTTAATATTACTGCAATTGGAAATATTATGTTCTTGATTGTTTGTACGCAGCTTGTTTATCACAGTATCGTGGTCGTATTAGACTATGTATCAATGTGGTGTAGCTAAGAACCCAAGACTTACGTGCAAGAAAAAACAGGTTGAGTCAAACATGTCTTGACTATTACATACGTTCACTACAAGGTCGGTAGAACTGATCGACCTCGTAACCATTTTGTGTTCGTGTACTTTACAGTGTAGGATTGAATTTTAATTTTGAAAAACATGTGGGGATGATCCAAGTATAGCTGTATCGTCCCTGTATTCTTGTTTGTATTCTTTTTTGCACTCATTATTTAAAAAAATATTTTTATTGTTAATGTTAACTTCCAACTAGAGCAAGCTATTCACTTAGAAGGAAACTAAACATCTTGTTTAATAAACTGACGATTTTACGCTTAAGCATCATAAAAATTATTAGTTTTCCAAGCTATGCTTTCTGCACGAGCTCATTGGCTTTATTATGAATACCATAGCGTTTATTAACTTTCCATTTCTTACCAATAGCATAGCAGTAATGCAGAGGTTAAGTACGTTATATTAAAACGATTTTGCAGCATCACCACGTTGCAACGCTCAGTCATGCTCTGTTTGACGATCGCGCATCTTTACAATACATTTGCATCATAGTTCTCATTACAATAAGCTCAGTTGTAAACCTGTCATGTTCATAGCATACTATAACTACCTGCAGGTTATCCATCAACATATATCGTGTACCAGAATGACGGTTTCACAGCGCCCGTTTCAACACTTTGATCGTATGACTTCACTGCTAAATCTTCATAAAATAACAACAGCAAATATATCAGAGTTAATGAATAGAAAGGTCTTGGCCTTTGGGTTTCGCATCGATAATTTACATTTTGAGAATAACTGGCCTAGAACACGTTAATGGCTTTTACCACCGAACTTTGTGTTTGTAGATATTCAACTGTTGTAAGACACCGCACTTTATTTAACAAAATAGGTTATTCATTGTTGCAGGTCATGTTCTGATTCGTCCTGGTACTCCAAAATGATCCAAATTATTTATTTTCTAATCTTGTTAAGTACAATGGATATCATGATCTTGAAAGTTCTTAGTCTCTGCTTTGAATACATCTTTATGGTCTAAGTATGTGAGTATTTCCTGCTGGAAAAGGTTTTAGTGACCAATTTTTGATGCCATCAACTTGCAGAACGTCAAACACTGTTAGAATGTAGTTCTGCTTATGTTACAGTGCGACTTTATAACGTTTGTTGTTGTCGTGTGACTTGCTAATTTGCAGATTTAAAGTCGTTTTAATATTCATGATACGCAAATAATTAAACTTTACTGTATAGCAACGCCCTTTGCGCAGTGTGAAAAAAGGTCTACTGACATTTATTTAAATGTTCACGTCTTATTTATCTCTAACCTCGACATACATCTGTAAAATTCATATAAAATACGCTAGATATTTTTTAAAATAATTTTTTGTAGTTGCTTTAACACGGCTATAAGTTGAAAGTATTGCTTCTTAACCAATGTGGTTGCCTTGAATGGTTACAGTTTTGCGATGTCAATACTTATTAATAGTGTAGGGATTCCGAATCACAAAATGATTATTTTAGTTTCAAAACTAGAACATTATACCGTACTTTCAGATCTAGTTTAAGTATATCACCCTGACAAAATTCTTTTAAAGAGTAAAATGCGTCTGCAATTAATTGTTGAAGTTTCGATCCATTTGTCAAAAAACTGGTGTAACAATAACAGCTGTGATACTGAGTTGGTTCACTCTCATAGCGCGCTAATCGGACACTCATATAAGTTAATGTAGGAGATCTGTGTATACTTTATTTTAACATTTACCAGTTAAGCTCTCTCAATACCAGCTTTATCTGTTTCAATAGCTCAATGACAAAAAAGAAGAAAAGGAAAACGAGACAGCAATTTATACCATGAATGATTAATATTTTAACTTATATCTTAAGTAATGTTTATTAAAAACATAAAGAAGCATGCATACAAAGTTTCCTATAATTGAGTAACATTTATATTTTCTAAAGCTACCTCTACACCTTTTTATATTTCAATTTTGTTATAATGAATCCTCCACCTCTACAGCTACATTTATATATCGATTTTATTATGTTAAAGTCACCTCTACAGTTATATTCATATATTTATTTTCTTACATTAAAGATGTCTCTACAGCTATATTTATATACCCATTGTGTTATTTTAATTCCACTTTAAGATCTATATCATGTAACATAGATAATAACCCGATCATTCATCTGCTTTGTCCAGAACATCGTGTAATTTGATAAGTAATCTCCTGCTTTAACATAATCCTGTTACATCAAGAACTGTTTGATCGCGGCGCAAATATGGGAAAGTTGAAATTCTTAAGTAATCCAACTATTAAAATGAAGTATACATGTACCATTAAATGTTAAATCTAAAAGACTTGTATGTGACAAAGTATTCTTGTTTTAACATATTAATAAAGTCAGCATACTTTTAGCACAGCACACTCTCAGATAGGAGATGGGGTGACTATCTTAAGTACAGCTGTATAAAACACTAAATACACAACAGAAGGTGGGGCTACTACCTTAAGTACAGCTGTATAAAACACTAAATACACAACAGGAGGTGGGCTAATACCTTAAGTACAGCTGTACAAAACACTAAATACACAACAGGAGGTGGGGCTAATACCTTAAGTACAGCTGTACAAAACCCTAAATACACAACAGGAGGTGGGGCTAATACCTTAAGTACACCTGTACAAAACACTAAATACACAACAGGAGGTGGGGCTATTACCTTAAGTACATCTGTACAAAACACTAAATACACAACAGGAGGTGGGGCTAGTACCTTAAGTACAGCTGTACAAAACCCTAAATACACAACAGGAGGTGAGGCTAATACCTTAAGTACAGCTGTACAAAACCCTAAATACACAACAGGAGGTGGGGCTAATACCTTAAGTACAGCTGTACAAAACCCTAAATACACAACAGGAGGTGGGGCTAGTACCTTAAGTACAGCTGTACAAAACACTAATTACACAACAGGAAGTGGGGCTACTACCTCTAATACAGTTGCATAAAACACTAAATACGCAACAGGAGGTGCTACTACCTTAAGTACGGCTGTATAAAACACTAAATACACAAAAAATACAGAACATAAAAAGAAAAATCAACATTGAAGGTTGAAACTAATTCAAATCACTCGTTTTAAAATGTTTTGTAAAAATCGAAAGAGAAACTTACCACATATTGGTATCGGTAGGATAGCATGGCACGGAGATAATCGATTGTCTGATGTCTTTGGATTTTCTGGAACAATGGACATTTCGAAAGTTTCGTCCACCTTCCCGCCGATAACGTCCATTCTTGTTAGTATATCATGAGAGTGCTATTTAGTACATATATTCAAATCACCATTGGTCAGAAATTTGTTACGACGTCGCATAGCAAGGCTTACTGAAGACCCTACCGTCCATTGTAACTAAACACAGTCACTCAGTGGTCTTGGATATTCAGCAAATTCGCTCGTTGTACTTTCCCTTATAGAGATGAACAATGTAGCAGTCACGTGATTGCCAATATCTTTGCCTACTACCACTATTATATTGTTTACACACGCAAAAGTTTGAGCAACATGCCCTTGTAGGTGTCATAAGCAGTTTCTTCAGCATCCAGAATAAAAATTAAAGTTAAAAGTTTCTCGCTCACTGATGGAACATTAATATTCTTTTTCACTCATTATAAACATTTTTCACTCTTTAATTCTGAGGTATCCTCTTTCAATTGATATCTCTTCTTCATGCTATTTTATATCAAAAATAAATTAGTAATTAGCTCACAAGACCTAATGAAATATACAGAATTAGAAAATTAAGATATGGTACCATTTGCCAAAATAAACTAGATTCTTTCTTTTAAAAATTGTGTACTTTCTGTTTCTTCGGTATCATAATACGTGTACTTCCGTGTACAACTCTTACGAGGTACGAAAGTAGCGTTCCATTTACCATTAAACTCAGATATTCACAGGACTTCAACAAAGTGTTCCACTTACCTTTAAACTCAGATATTCACAGGACTTCAACACAGTGTTCCACTTACCTTTAAACTCAGATATTCACAGGACTTCAACATAGTGTTCCACTTACCTTTAAACTCAGATATTCACAGGACTTCAACACAGTGTTCCACTCACCTTTAAACTCAGATATTCACAGGACTTCAACACAGTGTTCCACTTACCTTTAAACTCAGATATTCACAGGACTTCAACACAGTGTTCCACTTACCTTTAAACTCAGATATTCACAGGACTTCAACACAGTGTTCCACTTACCTTTAAACTCAGATATTCACAGGACTTCAACACAGTGTTCCACTTACCTTTAAACTCAGATATTCACAGGACTTCAACATAGTGTTCCACTTACCTTTAAACTCAGATATTCAAAGGATTACATTGTGGTTTTCCACTTACCATTTAACTCGGATATTCACAGAATTTCAACGTAGTGTTTCGCTTACCATTATATTCAGATACTGAAAAGATTATATTGCGGTTTTCCACTTATCATTAAACTCAGATGTTCGCCAAATGCTGATGTAATGTTCCGCTTATCAGTTTCCTCAGACACTCATGGCATTTCTATGTAGTGTTTTCTTACCACCTTACTCAGACACTGACCGTATTGTAACGCATTAATCCATTTGCAACTATGATTTGTAATATTTAAAAGCAACCGATATTAATATAAATATAATTAAATTATGGCCTTAAACCAGCATTTGTTCGTTATTAGTGGGGGTTTATAATTTTTTAAAGTAATAACGTTATTAACAATTCTCAACATTTAGGGTTTGACTAAATATCTCAGATTTTAAATACGTTTCACACACCTAAATAAGGAGGGTTGTAAAATATCAACTGAAACAGTTATATTGTTAGATACCAATATTCACACCTGCTTTCCTTCAGTAGTCTATTTTACTAAATATCTCGGATTTTAAATACGTTTCACACACCTAAATAAGGAGGGTTGTAAATTATCAACTGAAACAGTTATATTGTTAGATACCAATATTCACACCTGCTTTCCTTTAGTAGTCTATGTTACTAAATATCTCAAATTTTAAATACGTTTCACACACCTAAATAATGAGGGTTATAAAATCTCAACTGAAACAGTTATATTGTTAGATACCAATATTCACACCTGCTTTCCTTTAGTAGTCTATTTTACTAAATATCTCATATTTTAAATACGTTTCACACATCTAAATAAGGAGGGTTGTAAAATATCAACTGAAACAGTTATATTGTTAGATACCAATATTCACACCTGCTTTCCTTCAGTAGTCTATTTTACTAAATATCTCAAATTTTAAATACGTTTCACACATCTAAATAATGAGGGTTATAAAATCTCAACTGAAACAGTTATATTGTTAGATACCAATATTCACACCTGCTTTCCTTCAGTAGTCTATTTTACTAAATATCTCAGATTTTAAATACGTTTCACACATCTAAATAAGGAGGGTTGTAAAATCTCAACTGAAACAGTTATATTGTTAGATACCAATATTCACAACTATTTTCCTTTAGTAGTCTAATGTTACTAAAGATTCTGAAAACAACTCATTGTGCACCAACTTCGTTTTTGAACTCTATAAATGAAAAAGATCCGTCACTGTAAAGCACATCTTTATACACTTCAAATAAGACTAGCAAAGATACCCAACATTACTGGTTTTAAAAGGTTATACTACAAACGTGAGGTACGGTTCAACCTATTTTCTACCACAGAGTACGAACCGTTTCTCTGATACTTTACACGTCAACTGCGTTCGGCTTCGATTTCATGTGTTTTGCTGAAAACCTTTTCGTCACATGCGTCCCAATATCCTCTAGTGACTCAGCACTAATACTAAAATAAGAAGCCCGTAATACTAAAATTCGGATTTCGATACCCGAGGTTCAAAAAGTAGAGACAGCTTTGTGTGGCTTTGTGCTTAAAAACAAACAATAAACAAAATGTTCGCGTCATAATGCCATAAAGACTGAAATACCTGCCAACTCACACAGTTCATCCGATTTCTTGTATATTTAAATTGGATCTTTGTAGAGACCAAGTGGGTTCCTTGACCAAACTGCTCAGCCTCTTCCTCACCATGTGACACCAAACAGACAGACAGGAAACTCTGTTTATGTATATAAATACACTAGCATTTAAACCTTGTTTTAATCAGGTTAATTAATCCAGCGTTAAATCATAGTTACTGTTCTGTTTATTATTAACTTCTATGTTTAAAAAAAATTACATCTACTAGAAAATCACCACAGAGAAAAGTACAACGATTTGTGTTCAATTGAATTTGTATGTGTACAATTTTCTGACCTAAGATTGTCCTCAGTGTTTGATTAATAAATTAGCAAATGTGGCGTTTCTTGGTTTGGACGTACGGGTGTGAGACGTCTGTTCACGACCGTTCCAACTGTTCCTCTTTATTCTGTTTATCCACAAGGTATAGAGAAAACTAGCTCAGCTGCAGAATTACAAAAAGATCAGACCTATTAGATACACTAGAGACTCGGTGAAGCAAAACGGAGAACCGATCGCAAGGAATACGTTCCCCCCTGCTTTCTTGTTCATTTCTTTAACTAAGGTTTGGTTAGATATTAAAACGAAACACCGAGTGTCTCGGTGTTTCATTCATGTACAACGCTAATCAGATGACGAAGTATTTGCTTCCGTTAAGAGTTCAAGAACTTTGAAGAAAAAAAAAGAAATAACCATTGAATGAATTCGTTATAATTTGTTTGAACTTTTAACCATGTGATTAAGCAATTTTCTTGTACGCAGAAATATGGTATCTAAAATACAAAAGATGCTCGACTTGCGACGATTCACAAAGAAAACTCACTTTTAGCTGGATTGTTTATACAATACATATAAAACAAAACATTGTGCATCTAAAATAACGTTGGACCAGTGAAGTTGCGAACAGCTGTTTGTGACAAAACATCTACCTAAACTTCTCTTAGCAAAATAGTTTCAATCCATAAATCGAAACTTTAAACAAAAGATAAATGCATATGTAGAAAAATGAAAAACATTTATGCTAGTAGAATCTATAAATTTATCCTAGAATTATTGGTGTGTACAGTGTTTGTTACAATGTCCTTAATACCACTTGAGCCATACCCAAAATATTTTAAAAAAATACGAGCGATATTTAGGTTTATCCTGCTATTTATAATCACGATCCAAAGTAACCCAAAAATGCGTAATTAGAGGGTTAGAGAGCCAAACCACCACAATAAGTTGGTGACAATTTTTTGGTTCACGAAAAAGAATCACTTTTTCCAACATTTATCTGAGATAACTCAAGCCCCCCCCCAGTGGCTCAGCGGTATGTCTGCGAACTTACAATGCTAAAAACCGGGTTTCGATACCCGTGGTGGGCAGAGAACAGATAGCCCATTGAGTAGCTTTGTGCTTAATTAAAAAAAAAACAACAATTTAGATAACTCAATGTGAAAGGAGAAACTTACAACGGTACCACTAATGTTTCGAAACTTGGTTTGTTCATGCAGAAAGAAAATAGAAATGAACAAGTATACGGAAAATGGATAACAACTACAAGGATTGAACGAAACATAATTGGTGCACCAAATGGAAACGGCGTCATAACGTGTGCTTATAACTTTGGCTGTTAAAACTTCTCCAATTCTTTTACTGTTACATCTACATAATGACACTTATGCGACAATCGTTACGTTTAAGTTACATTTCGTATGGTCCCTACTGCAAATCTTAGAAGCTTTGCAGTGTTGGCCACCAAAGCACCTATTAATCTGACAATCACAATCAGTCCTTTTTGAAAGTCAGTTAACTGGCACGTCTTTCCCTCTTCGTTTAAAAACAACTGTGGAGTTAGGCTTAAATGGCACATATGACCTGTCTAAGAGGTTACTGTAGTAACAAATTAACGTCACCTAGTCCAGTTTTCATCAGAAGAAAAAAAGAAGGACACATCTGCAAGCTGTCCAACCATTGTAATTCAAAAGTGACAAAGTCAAGACTCCCACATAACTGGTCCAGTGAAAAGTCACACGGGTGTTTTTAAGACTAGTAAGATTGCCGAATATACGGCCCGTAAGTCACTTTTACATAAAATAACTGCCGACACTTCGTACACTAAAGACAGTAGGGGTATATCATAACACTCAGCTTCTGGTTGCTATCCATAAGATAATAGTCTTGCGTAAGCTATACAAACGATAAAAAAGTAATGTAAATGTTTCACTAGCGTTTTACACCTTTATTATCAAGTGAAAATATATCGTGAAAATTATGTCAGTAATAAAAAGTTGTATGATACAAACTAAATATATGGTGACGAAAATGAAATGAAATCTAACAAATTATGTCAGTAATAAAAAGTTGCATGATACAAACTAAATATATGGTGACGAAAATGAAATGAAATCTAACAAATTATGTCAGTAATAAAAAGTTGCATGATACAAACTGAATATAAGGTGACGGAAATGAAATGAAATCTAACAAATTATGTCAGTAATAAAAAGTTGCATGATACAAACTAAATATATGGTGACGAAAATGAAATGAAATCTAACAAATTATGTCAGTAATAAAAAGTTGCATGATACAAACTAAATATATGGTGACGAAAATGAAATGAAATCTAACAAATTATGTCAGTAATAAAAAGTTGCATGATACAAACTGAATATAAGGTGACGGAAATGAAATGAAATCTAACAAATTATGTCAGTAATAAAAGTTGCATGATACAAACTAAATATATGGTGACGAAAATGAAATGAAATCTAACAAATTATGTCAGTAATAAAAGTTGCATGATACAAACTAAATATATGGTGACGAAAATGAAATGAAATCTAACAAATTATGTCAGTAATAAAAGTTGCATGATACAAACTAAATATATGGTGACGAAAATGAAATGAAATCTAACAAATTATGTCAGTAATAAAAAAGTTGCATGATACAAACTAAATATATGGTGACGAAAATGAAATGAAATCTAACAAATTATGTCAGTAATAAAAAAGTTGCATGATACAAACTAAATATATGGTGACGAAAATGAAATGAAATCTAACAAATTATGTCAGTAATAAAAAGTTGCATGATACAAACTGAATATAAGGTGACGAAAATGAAATGAAATCTAACAAATTATGTCAGTAATAAAAAGTTGCATGATACAAACTAAATATATGGTGACGAAAATGAAATGAAATCTAACAAATTATGTCAGTAATAAAAGTTGCATGATACAAACTAAATATATGGTGACGAAAATGAAATGAAATCTAACAAATTATGTCAGTAATAAAAGTTGCATGATACAAACTAAATATAAGGTAACGAAAATGAAATGAAATCTAACAAATTATGTCAGTAATAAAAAGTTGCATGATACAAACTGAATATAAGGTGACGAAAATGAAATGAAATCTAACAAATTATGTCAGTAATAAAAAGTTGCATGATACAAACTAAATATATGGTGACGAAAATGAAATGAAATCTAACAAATTATGTCAGTAATAAAAAGTTGCATGATACAAACTAAATATATGGTGACGAAAATGAAATGAAATCTAACAAATTATGTCAGTAATAAAAAGTTGCATGATACAAACTAAATATATGGTGACGAAAATGAAATGAAATCTAACAAATTATGTCAGTAATAAAAGTTGCATGATACAAACTAAATATATGGTGACGAAAATGAAATGAAATCTAACAAATTATGTCAGTAATAAAAGTTGCATGATACAAACTAAATATATGGTGACGAAAATGAAATGAAATCTAACAAATTATGTCAGTAATAAAAGTTGCATGATACAAACTAAATATATGGTGACGAAAATGAAATGAAATCTAACAAATTATGTCAGTAATAAAAAGTTGCATGATACAAACTGAATATAAGGTGACGAAAATGAAATGAAATCTAACAATTTATGTCAGTAATAAAAAGTTGCATGATACAAACTAAATATATGGTGACGAAAATGAAATGAAATCTAACAACTTATGTCAGTAATAAAAAGTTGCATGATACAAACTGAATATAAGGTGACGAAAATGAAATGAAATCTAACAATTTATGTCAGTAATAAAAAGTTGTATGATACAAACTAAATATATGGTGACGAAAATGAAATGAAATCTAACAAATTATGTCAGTAATAAAAAGTTGCATGATACAAACTAAATATAAGGTAACGAAAATGAAATGAAATCTAACAAATTATGTCAGTAATAAAAAGTTGCATGATACAAACTAAATATAAGGTAACGAAAATGAAATGAAATCTAACAAATTATGTCAGTAATAAAAAGTTGCATGATACAAACTAAATATATGGTGACGAAAATAAAATGAAATCTAACAAATTATGTCAGTAATAAAAAGTTGCATGATACAAACTAAATATATGGTGACGAAAATAAAATGAAATCTAACAAATTATGTCAGTAATAAAAAGTTGCATGATGCAAACTAAATATAAGGTAACGAAAATGAAATGAAATCTAACAAATTATGCCAGTAAAAAAAGTTGCACGATGTATATTACAGATGGCGATACTGATGTACAAAAACAAAATGGATACTGTGTAAATGAAAACAATTTTAGTAAGAAAAGTTGTATTGATAGTGTGCGTGTAAATTCGACAGGATTATGTCACTTCTTCATTGGAACATTTTCGTACGCGTCTCCTAGATACAGAAAATCGCTCATCGTATAAACCTAACCATTCCCTGACTCATATTTTTCAAACTTTAGCTAATGGAAATCTTTTGGAATTTTGGTAAATGATATGTGCAAGAAGACAGTGCTTTCAGTAAATTGTCGAGTTTTCACTTCGCTGGTTTTCTGAGATGTGATTCGAAGCAAACTAAAGCTTCAAACATCGGAACCCAATAGCATAGTCGGTAAGAGCACACTTTGTTTTTTTTTTTTTTTTGATAGGCTCAAATCCGCCTTCTTTTTCAGTTTTATTTTGTCAAAAATTTTGAAATTCTGTTGTTTAATAGTAAGCTCTTGTATGATATTTTCAAATTAGATTTGATTCTCCATTCTGATTGGGGTTTTGTTTTTCTTCTATCCTGCAATGAAAAATAAAAAATATCGATGTTCAGGCAAACTTAGCAATAATAATAAAGTACTAGTAAGTATCATCTGTCTAAATCTCTGGAAAATCAGTATTCTTTCTCTATCCACTTAGTCTGTTTGTTTTTTCTTAATTTCGCGCAAAGCTGCACGAGGCCTATCTGCGCTAGCCGTCCCTAATTTAGCAGTGTAAGAACTAGAGGGAAGGTAGCTAGTCATCACCATCTACCGTCAACTCTTGGGCTACTATTTTACCAACGAATAGTGGGATTGACCGTAACATTATAACGCCCCGATGGCTTAAAGGGCGAGCATCTTTGGTGCGACCGGGATTCGAACCCGCGACCCTCGGATTACGAGTCGAGTACCCTAACCTCCTGGACATGCTGAGACAGGTGCGTTTTCGAGAGTGACAACCAAATCCTATCAGCTGAATATGGGTGCTGATTAACCTCTTGTTTGTCAGTCAAAATCAGAGACGGCTGACGCAGACAGCGTTTGTGTAGGTTTGCGCGAAACAAATAGGTAAGTGTTTATTTTTACTATAAAAAGTACTTGTGTCACGAACGAAGTTCAAAACAAGCAAGTTTTAAAACCATGCATACTTATTTACTAATTTGATCGTACCAAATGAGATTATAATTAATGTTTGGTAACCGCATTCAATTGCTTGTTAACGCACTTTTGTTTTCCAAATCATATCTAATATGGCTACAGTCTACTCTTTATAGGCGTTTATGTGCTTTTCCTTCGTTTTACTATAAACTTTATTAATGCATCGTTTCTTGAGAAATTAAACGCACTTTAATTCTATTCGCCACACATGGTCTCCTAGGAAATCAAACTTACCTTTATTATATCATATTATATATTATATTCGCTTTCTTAAATCTGCCTTGAACATCATACGTTCGTTTTTAATAGGATTATGTGAAGCGGATTTTCTTCCCGTAGGTTATTTTGTTCCATTCTTATGCACCGGTTTCAGACGACAATCAATGCAAGTAAACACAACTGAAACTAAGGAAGAACTCAATAAGAACCCATCACATTCGGATGCCTGTTTGTTTTTGTTTTTGAATTTCACGCAAAACTACTCGAGGGCTATCTGCACTAGCCGTCGCTAATTTAGCAGTGTAAGACTAGAGGGAAGGCAGCTAGCCTTCACCACCCACCGCCAACTCTTGGGCTACTCTTTTACCAACGAATAGTGGGATTGACCCTCTCTCTGTCAGCAGCTAAAGATAAGGGACGGCTATGACTGAATCTTAGGTTGTTTGACTTGAGTGTTCAGTCTAAGTGTCGCATTAGCGTTGAAAATATGCAATACTGAAAACAAAGAAAAAGATAGCATCAAATAACTACCACTTATTGGTAATAGAATAATATCTAATTTTTAGCAAACGTATGATGTAATATCTAACTTGTAGTAAATGTATGACGTAATATCAAACTTCTGACAAATGTATGACGTAATATCAAACTTACAGCTAATCCATGATTTGGTTTGTTTTGAATTTCGCACAATGCTACTCTAGGGCTAACTTTACTAGCCGTCCCTAACTTAGCTGTCATAGACTAGAGGAGAAGCAATTAGTGGACATCATCCACCACCAACTCTTGGGCATTTTACCAACAAATACTAGGACCGATCGTCACAGTATGATACCCCCCACGACTGTAAAGGTAAACAGAATCAGAGACGGTGGATCAACCTCGTGCTTCGCAAATTGGGAGTCGAACATCATAACTACCAGGCTATGTATCAAATGTATGACGTAATGCCTACTATATAGCAAATGTGTGACGTAATACCTGAGTTATAGCAAATATATAACGTGAAACACACGTTTTCTGGACACGTTTTACTGTCCTTCGTTTTGATCATCTTCCAGATAAGTTCTATTTTATATTTAAATAAGCATCGCATTTTTTATCAAGTTGAGCATTTACACCCCTACTGGGTGGTCTACAAAATTGTTTTAATGCATCCTTATCCGGTAAATACACTAAAGTTTTCGAAAATAAGTCATACCTTGCGGACAAGAGGAATGTTTAGCACTGTGACTTGGATTTTGGATCTGTCTATCCAGGCTAAAATTTGTGCGATACGAAAAAATATTCCATGCACTATAAGCTTTATATGTCTTAACAGATTGACAAGTAGTCCCTTAGCGTGGGTGATGGATGATACGGTGTTGTTTTCCCTCTGGTCGATCGTTACAAACTAGGGGCGGCGGCATATAACCTTATTATATATTTACCATAAATATAAATATAAATACTTTAATGTAATATTGTAAATGCCTGAAAATACCGGTTGACGTTTCAAACATTTATGTTTTGTTACATTAAAAGAAATTAACAATACCTTTATACGGACTTATGTATCAAGAAGCTGAAACACTAATGATAGTAAAAACGTGTTGCTATGTAAAAACGGAATGTTTTCGATTAAATTAACGTCAATAATTTTCTGTTTCGGTGAATAATTTAAAAATAAACAAAGTTACTTTACTTAGAATTCAATGGTACGACGTAATTAACCGGTTTTAAAAAAGCTGCTAAAAATGTTTGGTTTGAAACACACGACACAAAAATTCGAGTTTTGATCGATACATTCGGAACAGCGCAGATGTTGCGCAGTACATCATTGTGCTTACAACTAAGAAAAAATAAAATAATTCTAAAATTAGACTTGGCAGGAAATAAATTAGGGTAAAACTCTGCAGTGATTCACCTAAAACGTTATACATTATTTCTCCGAGAAAAAATAAAAAAGCGACCCCTAAGAGATAAAATAAGAGAATAACACACAAATGTGTTGCTCTGTACCAGAAATGTCAATTCTGGCAGCAAAACATGCTAAAAACACAGTATATTCAGGCTTCTCGAGTATCAATGAATCACTTTACTTTCACGAAGTTTTTCTTGTTGTTGTTTGTTGTTGTTTTGTATGAAGCACAAAGCTACAGAATGGGCTATCTGTGCTCTGCCCACCACGGGTATCGAAACCCAGTTTTTAGCGTTGTAAATCCGCAGAGTTACCGCTGAGCCACTGGGGGGGCAGAAGCTTTTCTTCGTCATTAACCTTGAACATGCGCACAAGTTTGCATAAGGAATTTACTTTGTTACTTTAAACCCAAGCAGGATAACCCTGACCACTATAAATCATTTTTAAAAAATGCGATCAACTAGCATTATTAATTTGTATTATTAAAAACACAAGATGGACCTAAAACTCCAATAAAACTCACCGAAATGTTAAACGAAACAAAACTGCTTGATTCTGTTGTTTTCAACTCCAGCAGAAAAACCTTACCCCTTTTTGATCGTTTAAAAAAAACAATACTTTTTGTTTAATTGTTAATAAAACGTCAAAAGTACGTGAAGCTTCACAGTTGAAAATCGGAACCTTGTAGCAGTTGTTCTGACTGTACTAAATCGTATCAAAGATCGGAGTTTGTACAAACATTTTAAATAGCAGTGTTTGTAATTTATACACTTGTTTGTTCGTTGAAGAACAGATTAACAAAGTTACTGTGAAGAGGGGTATCATTTAACGCTCCCCCAGTGGCACAGCGGTATGTCTGCTGACTCACAACACAAGAAACCGGGTTTCGATACCTGTGATGGGCTGCGTACAGATAGCCCATTGTGTTGCTCTTGCTTAACTTCAAACAAACAAAACGTTTATACGACTGATTATTGAGAAAGCATCTGGAACTGACAACATAAAATGAGACCACGTGAAAAATGTGGATTTTTTTGAAAAATAAGTTTAATATGTCTTCACATAAGCCTGAAAAACGAAAACAGCTTATGAAGGCACTGCCATTTATTCAAATGATTACTTACGGCATTCAATTATCAGTTAGTAGTTATTCGATAAGCCATGGATATAACACAAGTAGAGAAGATTTGTAAATAAAAGACAAAGTTTAGTTTGTTTCACAATTCTCCATTATTCGTTCAAAGCTTTTTTAAACATCAACAAACTAATCCAGTATTTAGTGACGTGTATTTATCTTTAAAAAATGGCTTAGTTGATATTGACAACCTGTCACCTTCAAAATGTCAAATATGCACAAATTTTCGCAGTTGTGCACAAATGTTCTTATTTTGGAAATTACAATAACAGTATGGTTGGATAGGAGACGTCGATCACAACTGTTACATCTGTTTTGAATTTCGCTCAAAGCTACACCAGGGCTATCTGCGCTACCGGCCCTAATTTAGCAGTGTAAAACTAGAGGGAAGGCAGCCAGTAATCATTACCCACCGCCAACTCTTGAGCTACTCTTTTACTAACGAAAAATGGGATTGACCATCACCATATAACGTCCCCACGGCTGAAATGGGGAGCATGTTTGGGGTTACGGAAATTCGAATCCGCCACCCTCAGATTATGAGTCGAGCGCCCTAACCACCTGGCCTAACTGTTAAATTTAAGCTTTTTCGTAATATAAGTACATTACTATATTTAAGACTAAATAATGGGCATATTATCACATTAATACTTCATACCTGCCTCTATGACTTCGTTCAATTCCTGTCGATATTCGATCCATGAATGTAAACAAAAAATGTATTTTTAGTTCATTTGTACAACCGTTGATAAAACCTGAACATGTTCCATATGTTTTGATTTTTGTGAACATGGACAATTCGTTTTGAATTTCGCGCAAAGCTACTCGAGGGCTATCTGCGCTAGCCGTCCCTAATTTTGCAGTATAATACTAGAGGAAAGGCAGCTAGTCATCACCACCCACCGCCAACTCTTGAGCTACTCTTTTACCAACGAATAGTGGGATTGACGGTCACATTATAACGCCCCACGGCTGAAAGGGCGAGCATGTTTGGTGCGACCGGGTTTCGAACCCGTGACCCTCGGATTACGAGTCGAACGCCTTAACACGCTTGGCTATGCCGGGCCTGAACATGGACAGAAAAGCCGTTTAAGTCTTTCACGCTATCGAATCTCAAACCAATTTGCAACTCAGTGATGTCGAGAAAACTCACTTGTAGAGAAAAATATATATGTAAAAACGGCTCGTTTGGGTTGATAAAATATTTTACGTGGAGGAGCGAACAATGTTTTGACCTTCTTCGTCATCGTCAGGTTCACAAAGAAAGAAAGGGTAACTGACCGAAAGCTGACCACCGTCTACATTCCGACACTCAGTTACTTACAACCCCCTTTCAAACGTGTGGTCAGCTTCCGGTCAGTTACTTCTTTCTTTCTTTGTGAACCTGACGATGACCGAAGAAGGTCGAAACGTTGTTCGCTCCTCCACGTAAAATATTTTATCAACCCAAACGAGCCGTTTTACATATATAATTTGCAACTTAGTTAAATATGCATTCTCCGGTGGGGCTTATAATAAGTTTAACCCTCATGAAATTCTGGACATCTTGATAATTATTTTACCTATCGGAAAAATTTATAAGGCCGAGAAAAAACACTGAACCATATTTTTAGCCTTTGTTGCGTTGAAAAAAGAGAAATATATTCGAATATTTTTTTTTGTGTGAGAATGTGTCAGAAATTACAAGGGTTTCCAGGTATTAGAGTTAGTATTTCAGTTTCGACGATTTTCATGGTGTACATTGAAAATAACGTACTTTAACAGATAGGTGTATTAAAATTATTAGTTTATTCTTTTTGATACGTACCTTTGACCTTTTGCAATATCCTACTTTCTGACAAATCATAGGAATTTTAGGTTCCTTCTATTGAAATAGATTGTATTAAAGCTTTGCAAGTAGGATATTCGCTAAGCCTACTTTGGCTGTAGTTACTGACTAGCTTTCAATTTCGTCTTTGCGAGAGAAAATCAAATCTTGCTTTTAAGAACTGACTTACAAATAGAATAGATGGAAAATATAGCAGGAATACATTTACTGTGACCGAAAAGTATATTCGGCTGAAGAGAAAGTACTATTTATGATCATACCTCTAGTAAAAGCTGTGTTTAGTTATTCGTGTCTGCATCAGGTTATCAGCTTTGTTTATAGCTCCAGGACTTAGCTAAAACCAATTACAACCATCGTAACACAGTAATTAAGATGTCAGTGGTCATTCGGAATACCATTTTCTGGAACATTTGAAAGGAAGACTTTCAGTGAGAAGTAATTGTGTAATGTTTACTACAATCCGGAGTACAGCTTCACTGGGGTTAATAAAGAGTTACATAAATGTTCTTAGTTCCAAGCTGCATTTATAGGGCACAAATACCAGGGCTAATAAATGCCATCGGCTCAACAAACAATTAATAATTTCTTCCAAACTCTATTTTATAAATTAGAAACCTATAAAAAATATAATCATACGCACCAAGCAGATAGATATATATACAAATATCTCTGATGAAGTGTGATTTTAAATTACGTGGTAGTCTGCGTAAAGATAATAACTTACATTATTTCCTCTTTCAATATTTCTACTAACTTGAACACTTGCACTGTTGTAAATTGCTGTAGACCTACGTTACAAGTGATGTTAACTGAAGTAAAAGAAATAATCTTACTTGTACAAAGTAACCGCAATAACTAACATACTGGCTGATTCATTCTCTGTTTTGAAATCACTCAAAATAACCAAACAATGCTTCAGGAAACGTCATATCTATAATATACGTTCGAATACACAGGAAAACTTTGACGTCACATCCTTAAACTTTCTAGGCGTTCTAGGCCCTCTAGCACACATGTAACAACATTAAATTATATAACTTACAACGGTATTATTCTCGATATAAAATTAAAATAAAATTGTGAAATTAAATCAAAATATTTTCCAATCGTAAACCCAATAAATGTTACAGGTGTATATATTTTACATGATTTAGTTTAACTTGTTAAAACTACATATTGTTCTTTTGTTACTTCATACATTGCTATATAATTCATTATTATGTTGCACTTATGTAGAATGTACTTAAATACAGAATTGATAATCTGTTGATGTCCACAAATTAAATATTTAAAAATTCAATTTGTTTTATAGTTACAGTAGTCATTATTCTTCATTATATACAAGGTGTAAAAATTAATACAAATACTTAGACATAATTATAAGTAGCCATTGTACTTGTGCAAGTGTATCATTTGAGCTATTCTAAGCCATATGATAAAATAATACTAGCAAACTCTAAAGCAATCTAATAAATATAAAAGTACATTTTAAATTGCTTTAAGTCTATTTTATAAATAAATAGATATAACTCTTCTACATTGAGATATGTAACGGAACTACTATTATGTATTCATTTTAATATTGATGTTTGTTTTAGTTGGATATACCTTTAGAAATTCATGTAAGTGTTAAATATGTGTTGCAAAATTCCCGCCTATTCTCTAAACTTCTAGAAAATTCTCGAGTGCAAGAATCAACAACATATGTTTTACGAAAGCATTAGCGTGTCTTTAAATATTGTTGCCAAATAAACTTTCAAGACCCTCGCCTTAAAGCTTATACAAGATAACCAACGCAACGTGAAGAAACAGTTTTATGTTATTGTTGGTTTGCTACATTTAGCATACTATAAACCTCAGAAGCTATAATTGGTAAACGCTTACTAATCGGAAAACTACAAATATTTGACCACGAACGATCATAGATTCCGGGCATTACAAACCGTTCAATTTCAGAGAATTAATTTCGAACGTCAGTATTTCTACGAGGACATTATATATCTTCCTCGGTAAAAAACCATCTTGTAAACCGCGTGGGGCTGGCCAAGAATAGCGCTAGCTAGTTTCCCATCAAGTAAATTGTACCTGCGTTTCAATATAGAATTATTCCCTCATCGTGAACCGTTAATAAAACATTCAGTTCCATATCAGATAGAAGACTCGGTTTTGTTTGCATGTTTATAAAAAAATTGTTTATATAAATCGTTATTTGTAATAACCGTTATTATAAATTGTATTTTTTATATTAAATTCATACTTACTGACATTCAGTTAACTTCTAAATTAAAATTAAATTTTCCGGTTATTTGAAACTGAAGTATGTAACTTATGTAGCATAATAAATCAGAGATTCGTCCAGATAAGTTATAAAACGTAACATAATAAACTGGAAGCTCGTCCGAGATAAATTATAATATGTAACAGAGGTGAAACTGTATATAGTATAACTTTTAACCTACATTTTAGTGATAAATGAATGAAGGCAAATTTTAGTTTTGACACACTATATGGTGTAAGAAAAATCAATTACAGGTACGAATGAGCGACATATCAATTTCGTTCCTTTAAATATAACTCTTATATCACACGTAAAATTTATATACTGATATGGCTTAAAACTGTATCTTTAGCCATGTATTTATTTGTTTGTAGTAAAAGATTTTAACCCCAAGTAAACATTAGCCAGTCTATAATACACCCATATAATATTCATACTTCCTTCGAGATTAAGAATTGATTGTGGTTCTATGGGACTTGATATAAAAGTAAAATGATTGCGTTCTTATTTAGATGGGCTCTTGAGTTTTGTGTGTGTGTGTGCCAATCGTTTATTCTCATACAGGCCTTGCTTCAGCAGAGTTTGTTTGTTTTGAATTTCGCGCAAAGCTACTCGAGGGCTATCTGTGCTAGACGTTCCTAATTTAGCAGTGTAAGACTAAAGGGAAGGCAGCTAGTCATCACCACCCACCGCCAACTCTTGGGCTACTCTTTTACCAACGAATAGTGGGATTGACCGTAACATTATAGCGGCCCCAAGGCTGTGAGGGCGAGCATGTTTGGTGCGACGGAGATTCGAACCCGCGACCCTCGGATTACGAGTCGAACGCCTTAACACGCTTGGCCATGCCGGGCCGCTTCAGCAAAGCCACGGCTGTTAGCTGACACCCACATAAACAGATAAAATAGGCCTGCGAATTTAAACCGAAGTACCATGACTAAAGTAAGTCATCTATGCGTTTGAAAATATCAGCCATGTGGTTTGTTTTATTTTTTGATAAACTTGACCTGCAGCAAACCTGCACTTTGTATTATTCTGTTTCACCGCCGTTTAGAAAATGTCGCATTCCAAGTTCAACCACACATGGTTGTGTGACTTTGTAATACAAAACCGTGCATAATCGATAATAACAACCTAACCTCAACCTCAGCCACTCAAAACTGGGCGGTGATGAAGCTATAACTAATTTTGTAATACAAGATTAAAATATTGTAAACAGTCCCTATTCTAACCCTATGTATTACTGAAACTTTAGCTGGCACACGAGCCAGTCAAAACCACACAATAACAATAATTAACTATACTTTTCATAATACATTACTATTACAGTTTTAAACATTACAGCATTTATCTAGTACCTCAGGGATTTTCTAAAATTAACAGAATGTATAATAATAATATTTCAACTCACTCATAACTGAAATCCAACTCAAATTAACATTTGTGCAACTCAAAAACAAGCGATGATAAAATAATAAGTGAATTTTAATACGTGATTAAAAATCTTGTCAACAACTCATGTTCTCAACCTGTACATAATCAAAACCCCAACTGAAGCTGTCACTTTCAACGAATAACGATAACGCGATGTACATACTAGGCTTAAGAATCACTGAACAGCCGATGCTAACATCCTAAATACAATTGAGACTCAACTCATGTTTCTTCTTTTTTTCGTTTTACACTTGCTTCCAGCCACGGACAGTAACAAAGTAAGTAGTATTGTTTGTTATCTGGAACATTTCTAAACTTTGCTGTAATCTTCTAAGAAGTGTTGATTTTCTTACTCGTACAAAAGCGTACAAGCTCTATCGATGAAAACTAACAAAGCATTATAAAGCAATAGGCCTGACATTTGTGATAAAAATCGCATATATGTTTTTCTTTTCATTCTCCGTGTGGTTTGTCTCTTATTTAAATTTTGAAATGAACATATTTAGATGGGAAAAAATATAAAAAAACAACATATGCAAGTTATATGATTCTTATCACAAAGTTTAGGCCTATTATATATGATCTTATTAGATACACAATTGTTATCTGTTATAGCCACCCGTAATTTTGAATTGATTGGTTAAAGGAAATGCTACTAGCCAACATCAACCATCACTAACGTTTAGGATACTCTGATCAAATAGTAGGATTTTACCTTAGATATTGCAATACACTTACGGCCTCAAAGTGCAGAATGTGATTTTTAGAGCAAAGGGACACGAATCATGTTCCCTTCGATTCATAGTGCGGTTTTGTAACTAATAGGATATCCCAGCCATCTTCCTAGCAGTGTTTCAAAAGGTAAAAAGATTGTAAATAACACTTTGAATATTTCAGACACTCAGTCATTGTCTAAGATGTAATGGTCATAACTTGTGTTAAGCAGAAATTAAAAGAATCATGTAAGTCTATAATACACACGACTCCTGGTAAGTAAAAATGAAAAGAACCATGCGAGACTGTACTATACAAATAGTCACAGCTGTTAAGTAAAAACAGAAACAACCATGTATGTTTGTACTAGTCACAACCATTCGTAAGTAAAACTGAAATGTTTGTTTTGTTTTATAATTTCGCGCAAAGCCTCTCTAAGGCTGTCTGCTAGAAGGGAAGCTAGCCATCACCACCCACCGCCAACTCTTGGGCTACTCTTTTACCAACGAATATTGGGATTAACCGTCACAATATAACGCCCCCACGGCTGAAAGGGCGAGCATGTTTGGTACGACGGGGATGCGAACCCGCGACCCTCAGATTACGAGTCGAACGCCTTAACCCACCTGGCCATGCCGGGCAAAACTGAAAAGGGCTATATAAGTTTCTACTAAGCACTGACTTCTGTTAAGAAAAATGTAAAGAATTATGGTACCCTATATCAGTCACAATTTATGTTAAGTGAAATGGAAGACACTTTTAAACATTGCGCTAATCAAAGCATATGCTAAGACTAAAAGTTCGAATTGTAGATTTTGTTTAAAGAAAAAAAAATAGCTGTTTCGCCCTCGTGTGATTCATCATTATATTATTAAGACGACATTTCGAAAAAAGCTGTTCGTATCTGCCAGGAATTATCGTCTTGCTCTTAGAAATATTCTTCTGACACTGAAACTGTTAAGTACTTAGAGCAATGGCCAAGATCATACTGCAAATATGAAGTATCTTAATTCTGTTTGTTGTTTCAATTATCACTAGTCTACTTTTCACTATTTTAATCAATAATTAATAGTATTTTCTCTATACTGAAACTGTCAAGTACTTAGGTTTTTCAAGTTTATTGGTTCTATGTTCAATATTATCAATGTAATTATAACCTATTTAAGTTTTGTTTTAATCGCTTACTTGTTTAACGTGGACTTTCCTTACAGTAATTGGCTGATGAGTTCACTATCTTAAAATAATGTGCAATTATACCGTAACATACAATTCTTCTTAAAGTAACTGATACACGTCTACCTTTTTTATGAATAATGTAGTAAAAACACAGTCACAACTAGAACAGTTTTTACGTTACGTAGCACTCAAAATACACACTTAGAGAAGTTTAACTGTTGTGAACTGAAAGTGAACGTTAGGATCTAATATATCCAAAAGTTATAGAAGCGCACCATTCCAAGTTATAAAAATACTTGCATAAAACACCTCTTTTTAAAAAAATGTTGTTTCGAATATTTCACACATTCAGCAAACATTATTCGGAAAATATTTATTCTTACCGTTCTATAGATGAAGTTCCATCAAGTCTTACCGAATCACGGTACTTCTCATAAGTATTAGGCAATCTTCGTGTTGCTCGCGTTCCCGATCAGCCTGGCGAAGCTTACTCAACATACAATTTGTCGCTAGAGGGCGAAAGACGTTTTATATCACTGACATTTGTATAATTCTGGATTTTATATAACAAACACTAAAAGCATGGAAATTGTTACATTTCGCTACTCTTGAAATTTTTATTTAGCTGAATAGAGCTAATTTTCACTTTGATTCGATTGGGCATTTGTAGGAATAAAAACGGAAGTATTCCCTAAATCAATTTCTATTCGAAAACACCTTCTTTGGGGAACAAATTACCATGTCCGATTTTAATAAATCAGAAATTCATTTTGAAAAATGAGATTAGATACTGGATATTGTAAATAAATATTTTAAAATTATGGAATGCGAAAGGTCTGCCTAATAACTGAATGGCCATTCTGCTAGTGGCGTTGTTTATAAGATATTTATTATATATATACTTTTTAAGTAGAGTATTTGCAACTACTTGAAATCTCAGACATCGCTGGATAGGTATCGCTATACATATATCACCTGAGAGACATCACCAGACAGGTATCATTTGACTTTGGAAAATCCTAATTAAGTTTCTTAAACATGTAAAAAAAAAACTTTAAGAGATGGCTATTTTCTTATTCTATGTAGTTGTGAAGTCTAAACACACACACGCATGGAATCTAAGTCAGTATGTTTGTAAAGTATTGTAAAAGTGAAGAAACTTATTTTAGTATACCTCCACTAACACTGTGCAAGGAAACTTATATAATATAACAAAAAATATAATGTACCTCAACTCTCTACAGTCTGAAAAGTTGGGGAGTGTGGCCAGGCGGTTACAGGTGGTAAGGTGCTCCGCACTCGTAATCTGAGGGTCGCGGGTTCGAATCCCCATTGCACCAAACATGCTCGTCCCTTTCAGCCGTGGGGGCATTATAATGTGCGGTCAATCCCACTATTCGTTGGTAAAAGAGTACTCTAAGAGTTCGCGGTTGGGGAAGGGGCAGTGACTAGGTGTCTTCCCTCTAGTCTTACACTGTTAAATTAGGGACGGCTAGCGCAGATAACCCTCGGGTAGCTTTGCGCGAAATTAAAAGTAAACCAAACCGTGTATATATATATATTGCAATGTTGCCGCATATATTATATTGGTTGCTAGCGCGATTAATATTTGCTTTAACTTTCCATCCTAACATTTGATGCATTAGGCACACATTTTTTGCCGCTTTCATGGGACTCGAACAGTGGGCCCGGAGAAATACCTTCGGCCTCCCCTCCTTTTCGTGAATCTGTGTATACAGATATAAATGTGATGAAATAGACAGACATACGTGTAAATAAGTGTGTGGACGTATGTGGCCAACTCTGTGTATTAGTGCAATGTTTCATTGATTAAAGACTGTATCTTACGTGCGTGTTCTTTCCAAAAATATAGAATGCAGTGAAAAACGCATAAAACAAAAATACCTTAAAGTGTAGAAAATATCATTTGATGTAATGTGCATTTTAGAGCTAACTGGATACTTAGGTAAGTAGTTAATCTTCCCAGAACCGATGTAAAATCTTCTTATGAAATTAGGTTACTATAAAGGTGGTATGTTTAAACAAAAAAGAGTAAAATACTGCTTTCATTTGTACTTCAATAATATCTCTCACATCATGATTCAAACTAATGTGCATTTTGTTAAAAATTATTACTAGGAGTTAAAACATTAACGGTTTCTAAGCAAACAGAAAACTATGATGCGTGTGGCTCTTAACTCGAGAGATAGTAGGCCACAAGAAATAACCAGTTTAATATTACTTTGAGGAAATTGCATTTTGCATGTGAGGCGTTAAAAGCTTTTGACATTTCTGTCGAAGATCACTGGAAAAAAAACATTTTTAATGATAATAGACCTCTAAGTACGTAATATACTTAGAAACTTTAAATAATCAGTAGAAATAATTTCATATAGAATAGACGTAGTGAATGTGTGAGTGACATTAAAAATACCAGAATACTTATGCTACAATTAGACTAATATTTAACACGATTTCCCACATAAAGCTATATAAAAATATGAAATGGAATTTCAGAGGTAAAGTAAAATCAGTTTTAACTACACATAATTAATCGTGTTCTGAAAATGTAGTTCAACCATGGTACAAAGAAATGTCCACAAATAAAATATGTTCACATATAAATGTAACTTAAAGCTTCTGGATATAGTCCGGCAAATTACAGTGAATCTTACCATCAGAAACCACTCATTTAGGATGTTCAGATTATTTCACTGTATTTAATTAACATTCCTCTGTAATAAGGCATTTAGTTACCTTGTGAATGGATCAAAGCAGCTATTAATTATGTCTAATAAGAAGTCTGTATGTTGTGTTTCAGTTCCTTTAGGCTTACCCACTCAGACTATTAGGCTTAACTTGAGCTGCAAGAGTTTGCACTAATTATTGTTAACATTAATTAACCTTCAGTATCTTTTACTACAAAAGGTTACTGTGTTTGAATTTTAGTGTAAAGTTATTACCTTGCTTGTATCTTTTCTTTGAGTCCCGTGTCCATATGTTTCACTGTTTTCTTTGAGCACAGTATCCATATGATTTACTGTTGTTTTACTAGCACAGTGCACGTATGATATAATACTTTCTTTCAAATTTTAGGCCTAGCATGGTCAGGTGATTAAGGCACTCGACTTATAATCTGAGGATTGCGGGTTCGAATCCCCGTCACACCAACTGTGCTCGCCCTTTCAGCTGTGGGTGCGTTTTAATGTGACGGTCATTCCCACTATTCGTTGATAAAAGAGTAGCCCAAGAGTTGGCGGTGATGACTAGGTGCCTTCCCTCCAGTCATACACCGTAAAATTAGGGACGGCTAGCGCAGATAGCCCTCGAGTAGGTTTACGTGAAATTCAAAACAAACAAACCAAAACATTCACATTTTACGTTTATTTTCTAGGCAAATTTCGTTACTGTGTTTATTTTTTGTTTGAAGTTTTTAGTTAATTTAGGCTTGCTGGAAAAATAACGTAGTTGCAAAAAAAAAAAGCACACATTTTCCACGGGAAAATATCGCGTAATTCAC
Organism: Tachypleus tridentatus; assembly: GCF_004210375.1. NCBI lineage: Eukaryota > Metazoa > Arthropoda > Merostomata > Xiphosura > Limulidae > Tachypleus > Tachypleus tridentatus. Next base: position 132,931,483 of record NC_134826.1, read on the forward strand.
TGGACATAGTTTTTCAGGTTTTCTAGAGGGCAGTGTAACCTAAAATTTTTCAACTGCTGAACATCTCGATAATGTTAACGATAACGTTCATTTTTCAAGTTTAAAAACGTTTTCATAATCTATTATGTACTTTCGTATCTACTTACTGTTGATGGTTTTAGGACCCTAGATCGCAGATTTCCTTTTATGTTTTTATGTAAGTAAACAGTCTAGTCACTAGTACATCGGCAGTGAAAATCATCGTATGGCATGAGATACGTTCCAAATGCAAAATTATAGCAGAATATTCTTCTTACAAAGCTAATTATTCAGATAGGCACACTGCAGCAAACAGTTAAAGAACGACTGGAACGCATAATATTGTAGCTTCGACCGATACAAAATAACGTGAAACATCAAATGTCTGGTAATCTGTTTTATGGCATGGAGTGCGTATAATTTTACTCGTTGAACCTTCGTTATTAGTTGAACTTTCGCTCTTAAATTTATGTTTGATAGGAGTGTAGTATGTCTTCAAAATGAGATGAAACCGGCTCCAGTGGAATCTTCACGGTCTAATGTAACTTGATGGAATATAACGCGTTTTTCCAAGAACACCCTACGAATGCAAAATGAAATTTCATGCCACTATGTTCAACATTCCTCTATTTATGAAAAATATTTTTAAAAATGTGCGTACAGAGATGACAACTCTTGATTATTTGTTCATTACACTGAAGACAGGACTATTTACACCAGCGTATGGTAGTATAAAAAAGCCGTTGGATTTAGCCCTTATAAAGTGTAACGTTAATGGTATTATTCCGCATTAATATAGAGTTTGGTATTTTGTGTGTGGGTTATTGTTGGCTACAGCAGAATTCTATGCAACACTGAAACGTACATCTATTTGCGACTCACCTCATAAAGAGTATTGTTTCATCGTTTCTACCTGACCCTCTGAACGTGGTGTTGGCACCATTACATACAAGCTAATTTGTGAAATCTGATGCTACCATCTGTAAACTGACATACCATCCAGTTGCAGCTGCGAACATTTGCAGTGTGGGAGCAGGTACTATTCGATTGCAACGAACCAAAACTGACACATAGCAGTTATGTTTCATAGCGGCTGTATTATTTCTTCGAAAGTAGTTCCACCTTGAAACATTTATTATCATTTTTTAACAGACTATTTTGTGATTGTCTGGCTTCTTTCGTACATTAGCTCTTTTAAAGTCTAACTTTGGCTGGAACTCAATACCTTAAACTCTGGATAATTTAAGAAGGAAACTTGATACTATTATGTGAGTCCGTTGTATATACCCATTGTCAACTGAATGCATACCAGTAATTATTTGCGTTTCAAATCATAACTGACCTTCAAAACAATGAACTAAGGCGAATTATTTAGGTTATTTTAAACCACTACTTCTACATTGTCATTGGTATAAAATTACCTATTTCAATTATGCTTTAACTCTTTCATTCTGTGTAAACTTTGTGATCCCATAATTCAAGGTGAGGCCTCATAAATAACTGAACTATTTGTAATCAAAATGTTTAAAAACAAACAAACACGAAACATATTTTGTGTTTACGATCCATTACCGACTAATTCTCTAATAACATACTTCCTTCTTAGTGAACGTTACACCAAGTTATCATGAAATTTCATTCAATCAAGGCCCGGCATGGCCAAGCGTGTTAAGGCGTGCGACTCGTAATCTGATGGTCGCGGGTTCGCATCCCCGTCGCGCCAAACATGCTCGCCCTTTCAGCCGTGGGGGCGTTATAATGTGACTGTCAATCCCATTATTCGTTGGTAAAAGAGTAGCCCAAGAGTTGGCGGTGGGTGGTGATGACTAGCTGCCTTCTCTCTAGTCTTACACTGCAAAATTAGGGACGGCTAGCATAGATAGCCCTCGAGTAGCTTTGTGCGAAAATCAGAAACAAACAATCATCCGTGAGAAAGTTCAGAGTGAAGAGCATGTTGATGGCTCTTGAAAAGTAAAGGTAGATTCAAGTATTTGTTAACTTTTAAAAATGCACTTAAAGTGCACAAAGCTTACAAAAAAACATCGGAAGAATACTGAATTTTTTCAAGATAAGTTGTTTTTGTTCAGTTTCAACAATTGTCTTATAATCCTATTTCGTTCATGTATTTTTGCATCGGCAACACTAGAATCACGTGGACCGTGTATTTGTATGATCTTAACTTTTACGAATGTGAGTAAAGGCCACACCTACACTTTTGTAGCATTTTTCATTAGTGATACATTTAATTGGACATACAGTTTATTCGCAGTACTTTTTCTGACGTCAACATATTCAGAAATTATTCTTTTCTAATGTTTTTACGGATAACAGCTGCACTATAACTTAATCTTCAGTCGGCGATCTACTAAACAAGGTAATTGCTACCTAAAACCTTTATTTTCAATTGACATCATTATATGATGTTTCAAATGTAGTAAATGGTATATGTATCTATCGTACGGTACTGTTGCCCCCTGGCGACAAGTAATTACTCTTTGCACAACATGTTGATTTCATACATGCAATTTAATTGGTATGTCTTCATCCTTATAATGCTAAAATCTGTGTGGCGATATCCACGGTGGGCATAGTACAAATAGCCCATTGTACAGGTCTGTGCTAAACTTAGAAGCATCATCTCTTCTTCTGTTTTCAACTAGGCTAAATGATGTTAGATCCCTCTAGCACTGGACAAATCAGCCTAAAATAACTATATTATGCTGATCACATAAATTTGTTAGTTTTTTGCTTTCAAAACTCTACTAAAGTCGTAAAGAGCTGTATGTTTATTCTTTATTTGAGAAAAGATTGTGTTGAGTCACCTGAGTTCCAATGCTTCAAATCACATCTAGGGTAGAGCGTTTGAAGAAGTGATTTGTTTGCTTGAAATTTCACGGATAGCTGCACAAGAGCTCTCTGTTCTGAACGTCCCTAATTTTCTAGCGTAAGACTAGCGGGAAGGCAACTAATCATCACCACTCACTAGCAACTATTGAGCTACTCTTTTGTGAAGGAATAGTGGGGTTTACCGCAACATTATAAACCCCAACGGCTGAAAGGGCGAGTATGTTTGGTGTGACGGGGATTTTACGAGTCGAGTGCCCTAACCACCTGGCCATGACGGTCCATTGAATAAATAGTTTCTTATATTCAAGGTTATAACCTGTAGTTCGGACACAAGTGAAAACATATATTTTAGTTTTATTTATTACACATCACTTGTAAACTGACGCTTCAAACGAAAAAAATTAGATGCAGCTCAGTTCCTTCTAGAATACTAGTTAAGGAATATAAGTGTTAACTTGAAATTCCAATATGCTGGCATAACAAAGTCGTCAACGTAACGCTAGTTTCGTAAACACTTAGGAATCATTTATTGGCTTGGTTTTGAATTTCGCACAAAACTACACGAGGGCTATCTGCACTTGCTGTCCCTACAGCAGATTAGAGGGAATGCAGCTAGTTATCATCACCCACCGTCAACTCTTGGGCTACTCTGTTACCAACGAATAGTGGGATTGACTATCACATTATAAGCCCCCACGGCTGAAAAGGCAAACATGTTTGATGTGACGGAGATTCGAAATCTCGATCCTCAGATTGCGTGTCGAGTGTCTTAACCACCTGGCCATGCCTGGCCAGCAGTGACTAAACTTCAAACAAATTAATTGTTCTTTTCCGTGACTACACAATGGGATATTTGCAATGCCAACCACGGCTATTGAAACCCGGTTTCTAGCGTTGAAAGTCTGCAAACATTCCGCTGTGCCATTAGGGGGCGGAAGGAAAATACATAGTGTTAAGATGTTTAGTGGCTGTGCTGTTGAAATGGAAGTGATAGCATAGATTTTTACCAAACATCAGTTGCATCACTCAAGTCAAGTAAGAACGGTTTTTAAAATCACATACCTCGTAACAGTATGTGTGTGTATATATACTCTTCAAAAAAAGAAACGCAAAAGGCAAAATTTGAGACAAATTGTTAACAAGTTTATTCTGGGTAGTTCTGTATGGCATGTGTGAAACTTTGCACATTCACTGCTGAACATCCAAAGTCTGCAAAGGCGAAGTCCACGCTCACTAGTTGAAGTTTAACGTCACTCAACGTCAATAACGAGTATGCCCCCTGTGTACATCAATAACTGCTTGGCATCTCCTGCCCATGGAAGCGATGAGATAACGAATCACATCCTGTGGAATGGCTGTCCACTCATCCTGCAAAGCTGCTGCAAGCTGAGGTAGAGTCTGCGGTCGAGGTTGTCGCCGTCGCAGACGTCGGTCCAACTCGTCCCAAAAATGTTCGATGGGGTTTAAATATAGTGATCAGGAGGGCCAGGGAAGAACGTTGTTGTTGTGGTGTCTCAAGAAGACAGTGGTGAGTCGGGCTGTGTGAGGACGGGCGTTGTCATGTTGAAAAACGTCGTTGACGTTCACCATGGTATGTTGCACATGGGGCCTAAGAATCTCATTGACGTATCGTTGAGCCGTAAGATTCCCTCGAATGTGCAAAAGGTCTGTTCTGGCAATGTAGGCGATGGCAGCCCACACCATGACGCTGCTACCACCAAATCTGTCAACTTCCTGCACACAGTTTGCTGCAAAACGTTCACCTCGGCGACGGTAAACACGGGTCCTTCCATCCTGCCTACGAAGCATAAAACGTGATTCATCGCTGAACCAAACGTGCCTCCATCGTCGATGAGGCCATACCCGATATGCCCGAATCCATTGCAGCCGTGCTTGACGATGTTGCTGGGTGAGGATGCCGCCTCTGACTGGACATCGAGGTCGGATTCCTGCATCTCGTAGACGGTTGCGTACGGTCTGATCGGAAATCCTACGCAGCCCTGGTATGGTTGAGGCAGTAGACGTCGCAGTGGTGGTCCTATCCCGAAGGTGACGTAACCAGATGTAGCGATCTTGTGCGGGCGTGGTCACACGAGGTCTGCCAGATCGTGGACGGTCACGAGTTGATCCATGTTGTTGGTGACGATTCCGTAGCCTTGTGATGGTGCTTGGGTGGACATTCACAGCTCTGTCAAAATCTGATCGAGATTTGCCTGCTTCCAAGCGACCAATGGCGTTGTTGCGTTGTGCTTCAGTCAGTCTTGGCGTAACTGTATTGCGTGTCGGTGGCTTAACACTGAGCTATGGAAACCGAGAACCCGTCACTTTTATAGGGATTTTGCACATGTTGCACTTGCAGAACATGCAGATCTCTCAAACAAATTTATTGGAAACGAATGCGTTTTGGCGAAAAATCCGATGTTTTCCTCCGTTTTCAAAGTGCACATCTTTTATTGTCATTTTGGTCTGACAATCAGTGCCTTAACACGTGTAACATCACATACTCTGAGCTTGTAACGTTATTACATATATTTCTCTTTAAAATAAAAAATATCCCTTTTGCGTTTCTCTTTTTTGAAGAGTATATAAAGTTTTAACTGGTTTTGAAAATAATGAAAAAACTTTTATTTTATTCAAATCAAAATAAAAAAGTATAATTTAATAAACATACATGTTAATGGTTTTGGATTTTCGAGCAAAATCACACAAGTGCTACTTGCAAATAACCATTGTTAATTTGGGCAAAATAATAATCAATCACCATCAACTCTTGGACTATGATAAATAAATATTGTGATTAACTGACGTTTTCATAACGAGCCCAAAGTGAAAGAATAGTTTTGGAGTGACAAAACTCGAACCAAGGCTTTTTCATTTCACACTTAAACTTATAGGACTGACGCACGTGCACAAAATTTCAATACACAATGAATTACATTGTGACATTCCTAAAGGGACAACAATAAATTAAACTTTCGTTTAATTAATACTGGTTAAAAATTGTGAATTTGTTTAAATATGCATTAATTTAATCTTAAGTGATTCAATCGTGTGATATTTGAACAAATATAATATCACTCGGTTTAATTCTTAGCCATGTTTGAATATTACTTTCACCATGTATGATACCCACATAGACTTTCATTTAGAAAAATTATAGAAAAAAACTATTGACTAAAATACAAACTTTGTTATTGGCTTCATTTGACTGATAGTTAACTAAAGTAAATACTGTTGTCTGTAATGAAAAATAAAGAAGTTTTGGTGACACATCTTAATGTCCTGCTTTGACGCGGTGAACAGCTCAGAAACAGGCGAATTGGCATACGTTATACAAACCGCTATCGTTTACAGGCACGTGCGCAGAATGTTTGAAAAGGAGGTTCTAAATTGTAGAATCAAAAACCAACACAAATTGGCATGCTAATGCTGAGGAATTTTGAGGCCTCTTTACACACATACACAGAAAATTGGTAAAAAAAAAAATAGCTGCTATGAGATGAAATGCTGAAGCAATTTTGCTCTTAATTGTACAGTGAAAATACAACAAATCGTCATTCTGTTATAACACTACCAATGGAGCTAGACTTATATTAATATAAATATGTATGTTTTATTACAGTAAGGTCTGTATTACGTACATGTAGAGTAGTTATTAACTGTTAAAATACTTTACTAATTTAAACAATACAACAATAGTATATTAACTACTTCAATTATTGGCTCTCATATGCGTACATGTATGCACTACTGAAATAACTTGTTGGCATGCATGTTACATTGTTCTGAAGTGCCTTTCTATAAATAACTTACAGTTTCGATGTTGATAGCAGTGTCATAATGATCTGTGTACACTTCAGGTAATTATTCAACGGGGGGAAAATATGCTGAACATTTATATGGACATCGGCCTGGTGGCATTGTGGCAAAACAGCTTTTTAATCAGTCAGTCAATATCTGTCCTGGAGAGATATAGAAAGCCATATTATCTTCCAATGATGAAATTCTTCATAAAAAATAAAAAGATTTGACAGATTTTTTCCTATAAATATCTATGTTTTGTCTGATATCAGAAATAGAGCACTCTTGTGCGAGTTTTTATGGCATAAGTTTCTGAACTGATGCTGCTAGCTTTACATGTGTATCAAATCTGGAAGAAAGATTACCGATAATATGGTTAATAAAAGGAATAGCTACTGTTTTATTAAAGTAGTCCTTCCGAGAACTATATTCTGTATTTATATGTTGGGCTTGTCATTGTCTAACTCCTGACATGTTAACATTAATATTAGATTTATTTACAATATTATTGTTGTGCTTGAAGATACGGTGTAAATAATCACATACGTGAAGCCAGTTTTTTACAGTATTGTTCTATCAAGGAAACACTAGAAACAATATTTTGGTTTGGACATTGTACATTTTATAGATGCTTCTTTCAAATAGTAAATTGAACATTGTTAAACATTTTAACAAGATTTTAATTTAAAGGATTCCAGGACTTTTAGATAAACCATAATTTTGTTATCTTCAGCAACCCAAATGTCGATAAACATTTTAAAATTATCATCTCTATAAACAGTAACCTTACAAATGTGAAGTAAGAATGAATGACATAAAAAAATCTTTCCCAACCCCCACTCTAACTCCTAACCCAACATGTAATACACACATTGAGTAGTGGAAGACGTAATGAATCTGTTTCATGTTGGTTGACCTTTTGATAGATTGTCTTTAATTGTTCCCCACGTTTAGGATATTTAATACAAATAGTTATTTCTTTAACTTGATAAATACAGTTTTGTAGTAAAGACACTAAATGTAAATTTATAATAGGAATATTCAGTGAGTGATCCGTGCAATAAGTTTACAACACTTTGCTTTGCATATCTCCAATTTGTTTTTCGACACCTGATCTGTCGCCAGTCATGGTGGATATTCCATCATATTCTTGACGACACACAACATCAGTCAATATCTTTGACATAATATCTGTTGTACTGGCCCCCTGTAGCTTAACAAAACCAATAAGTGCTTCCCTAACTCTCAGCTGCCATCTACAATCCGGAGAAATATTGGTAAGTATTCTATCTTGTGAAAAGACACTTTATCACTAGGAGCAGAGTATAATCCAGTCTCTTACACTTCATCAGTAATTTGAACTCGAACTATATAATATGCTATGATATTGATGATGTACTTTTGTGACTGAAGAAATAAATATATAGCATTTTTTACCTTGAAATGATACAAATTACCTCTCAGTATTTCATTATTTTCAGCATAATGTTTCAGCAAAGTCAGAAAATTAATAATATTTTTGGAAAAGTTTACATCTTCAGTATTGGCAGAAACGCTAAGCCTTTTTACCTAAAACCCAAATTTTACGAATTGATGAAGAATATGTTTATTCCAGGTTATACGTGATTGAAGAGTAATGCTGGTAACAATATTAATTATGCTGGATGGTGGATGTTCAATGGAAGCCATTAAAGCAACAGCAACCTGCATAGAATCACAAAGATAAACAAACTTTAAAGATCACTGATTCTTATCCAGTTGTTAAATGATTTGTTAACAAGTAATACTTCAACACGTCTATTATGTATCAGAAGAACAGAAGCACAAGGATCACAAAAAATACCATTCAGTTTTGGGATGTATAATAACCATGGGTGTTTTTCAAGCCTAGCTATTTTAAAGCTGTAGTCACATCAGCGAGAAAAGGTGGTAGGAAAACTTTTAGTGGTGCCACATGCTTATAAAAATATAAACACTTTTCAGCATTTAAAGATTACTAATAGCTTTTAATTTTTTATCAAGTGGTTTTGTTGGGGTCAATAAATTGCTAGTGTCAATGCATGACTCAGTGACTATAGAAATACCATGACAAATCTCTGATGAATCCATAATTTCTTTAGTGCAATGCAGATATGATGGTCCACGAAGAATAGAACTGTCAGTGCTTGAAGCAGTTTGAAGTTCAAGTAAACCAGTTTGCATGTAATCAGTGTCATCACTATAAGAATAATGTTAACCTCACAATCTTTACTTTCATCACCAACATCAGTGAAAAAGTGAGATAGTGACTGGGTTGTGCTAACATCAGTACCTAAAAACAAAATATATAACATTATATAGCTTTAACATATTATTGTAGTTTATATGATACATAAAATCTACACTAAAGATTGTTGTTATACTTGTCTATATATATAGACAAATTTTAATATCATGTATGGGTATTCATGGATTGAAACAAACTGTTATTTTGAAACACTAGACAGGTGCCTAGCGGGCCCTTCATGGCCAAGCGTGTTAAAGCGTGCGACTCGTAATCTGAGGGTCGCGGGTTCGCATCCCTGTCGCGCCAAACATGCTCGCCCTCCCAGTCGTGGGGGCGTTATAATGTGACTGTCAATCCCACTATTCGTTGGTAAAAGAGTAGCCCAAGAGTTGTCGGTGGGTGGTGATGACTAGCTGCCTTCCCTCTAGTCTTACATTGCTAAATTAGGGACGGCTATCAGAGATAGCCCTCGAGTAGCTTTGTGCGAAATTCCAAAACAAACAAACAAACAGGTGCATAGCACAACACGGCTGAACCCACCCCTCCTGCGTACGTGCGTGAGGGTGCCATATTTAATTATTTTTAAAAACAAGAGCTAATGAAAAGTTAATTTACGTAATTGTTTACGAATCATACGTTGTGTGGTTGGTAAGTTGAATTGTTATAAGCTAGCTATTTTATATTGTTGTGCCAATGCACTAGAACTTATTGAATTTTTCTATTTTAAGTAAATATTATTGCTTTAGAATATATAGTATAGCGTCGAATGTTCTATACTGTTGGAATATAAACATAGTCAAAAAATTATTTAGACCTAGATTGTGTGATTGTGAGTATAGCGATAAAGAACTATACTAATGATTTTTAAAGTAAAATTATTACACACTGTATTGTAATAACAGAGTAGAGAAAATTAATGCATCTTGCCAATTGTATTCCAAAGTAATGACAAACCATACTGATTTTACCAGTAGAAGGAACCAGATGCGATGCGGTCAATAGTCAGTTATCTGGATAGTTATATTCTTTATTTTCCTTGTTTCACCGTATCATCGTGCTTTCTTCATAAACGTAACAGCTCAAAAATACCTCAAATTACTTGTGTGGCTGGATGTTCTAAGAGTGGTGGTCATGCATGACCTTGAAATATGGAATTGTCTAGAAAGTGATTTTATGTGTTCAGCCGGGTCTAGTGGAAATTGAAGAAAGGAGATGGTGTTGACGCCACCGTGTGTTAGCAGTTTTGAACTAGTATGTGTGGACTTTGAAGAAAAAGAAACACTTTATTAAAGCTCTGGATACAACTGTGGTAGCCAACAGTGTAACGAATATTTGCATATACGTTTGATTTGTTTTAATATACTATTTTAAAACAAGTGAATTGTGTTGCTGTTTGTTTATTGTTGAAATTCATCGCCAGTAAATCACAGGCACCTGTTGTAAAGAATCCGGTCTACAAAACTTGACAGTAGCAGTACGGCTCCGGCTTCCAGTGACAATGTGTTAGCCATTGCATGCGACTATATGAAGCCAAAAAAATTTAAGGTAGACTTTGTAGAAAACGTTAAACACTATAAGCAGCTGCACTATAACTATATAAGCATAGGTTTTTTTAGATGACAAAAATAAGGGATTCGGTCGAGCTGCCTCGAATCCCACTATGTACGTACGTGTTTCACAGCATAATTACTATTATAGTGTTGACGTTTTAGTCAGATCGTTAGTTATTAGTAAAACTTTAATCTTCACGGTAAACTAAAACATGCTTAAGAATATACATTTATAGCTCTAAATGTGATGTAATGAAACACAACTGATTCCTAAATGAAACATGTTTGTTGTTTCGAATATTACCGACTTATTCTGGTATAATGACAACGGGTGCGTAAAATACTCATCGAAAACGTCATCTATTGACGTCGAAATATTTCGTAGAGGTTATAACGAATCAAGAGCTTTCGCACTGAGTCGTTTCGGGTATGTCTGTTTGTCGTGTTATACCATGATGACGGAGGTAGAATAATTTGTTTTCGTAATAATTATTGGCACCTACTATATCCTGAGCAAGTTTGAAGTTTCTTACGTACTAGATTCCACCAACGGATATTTGTAACACTGCATGATTTTCCTCTAATTAACTGTCAACAAGACAAAACAGCGGTCATAACGTAAAATATAGCAAGAAAGAAATATCTGAGACCACTGAGACGTTCTATGTTGGAGATATTTTAAGATTTATGAATTAGAGATGATAAATTTAATCTTTTGTAACTCGTTGATTTTGTACGTACACACACACACACATAAACGATGACTTTTTTTTTTGGAATTGTAACTTACATTAGGTTCTGATGTGAAAAAGAAAAATCACAAGCCAGAAGACAGTCCGTCGTGAAATAAAACGTCAAGAACTTCTGTTAGTCCGTCGAGTTGACCATAAAGAGACGAGAGTCGACGAGGAAAGATATGATTATTAAGCTAGGTCACTATAAGACCGGTTAATCAACCACGACATTTCATTTCCTAAAAGATTTCTATATCTTCTTAGGTTTCTGCTAAAAGGAAGAAGTATACAGAGAACCCAATGTAATTTAATGACGTTTTCTGTTCCAAACATTTTCACTCCGAGTATTGACAAATAGTCACAACTGTGCCCACATCTAACCAAACATGCACGCACTGCTGACATAAAATTAACCTTGATTAAGAAAATAACTGCCGTGTATCCACCCCCACATGAGATAAACCGATTTCTAAACAGAAAAGCTTAGAAACCTTGGATACAAGAAACAGCGTCTTAATTATTGTCACAATTTTTAGACACTAATGAGCCATTCGTATAATGTATAAATAACGTAACAACGTATTTATGCCACGGGACATCTGCACGGAAGCAGGTTTGATATGGTGCCGTTTCACTGACTCGAATGTTTTTCAGTTTGTTTTGTAGTTATTTTACTGTAATACTAATCTATAATCAATTTTTAAAAACATATTTACTTGCATAGTGTAACTGTATTTACGTATATCTATGTATGTATATAATATGCAAGTGTGTATTTCTTATTTTTGAATTGCATTATTCAGGTCTCCTTCTATGACAACGGTAAGTCTACAGATTTACAACGCTAAAATCAATGGTTTGATTCCCCCTCAGTGGATACAGCAGATAGCCCGATGTGGCTTTGCTATGAGAAAAACACGCATACATACCTACCTTCCAGTGGCACAGCGGTATGTATGCGAAATTATAATGCTAGAAACCGGGTTTCGATACCTGTTGTAGGCAGAGCATAGATAGCCATTTGTGTAGCTTTGTGTTTAATCACAAACAAAGCATTAATCAGGTCGATTCTGTTAATATGTTATTGAGTTATTTTTGAACTTCTATTTTTTGGAGTTTATTAATTTCATTTTTCGGGTGTTCACTTTTATTATTTTGGGTTTTTTTTTGGTTTTTTTTAGATAGCCTGAAACCAGGTTTTAATCTATTTTCGGTTTTTATGCTCTGCATGATATTTTTTTTTCGGATTTTCCCCCAAATTCTTCATTATATGACTTATTACTTGCATAATAATTACTTCTATACCAGTTCGACATCAGCTAACCCTCGGTACTTGGGATGCGTTCAGAATATGTTAGATTCAAGTCAGGAAGAATGGACACTGTATAATTATAACTACACTGAGGAAGTAAACGTAAAGTGAATTATTACTTCCAGTTTCCCTGATGTTTATTGAATATGCATCGACTTCATTTGTTTTCTTTTGAAAACTGGCTTATTTTGTCGGTATTTATTTCTTTAAATCAGAAAATTAAAAGTTAATTGTATTGTATAATAATATTTCGTTTCTACATATCCTCTCACATTCACTGCAATGTATTAAAGGCTATCTAAATTCAGATATGTTTTTCATTAAATAACAATAGAAAACACAAACGCCATTTTTGGCAAAACAAAGGATTAAATCTGTAGTAGTTGTTTCAGCCAACTAATTTCGTAACAGAATTACCATCATTAAGGCTTGTAACACTTACTATCATTACAGCTTGTGACAGTTACCATCATCAGGACTTGTGAAAGTTTATTTGTTTGTTTTTGAATTTCGCGCATAGCTACTCGAGGGCTATCTGCGCTAGCCGTCCCTAATTTAACAGTGTAAGACTAGAGGGAAGGCAACTAGTCATCACCACTCACCGCCAACTCTTGGGATACTCTTTTACTAACGAATAGTGGGATTGACCGTCACGTTATAACGCCCTCACGGCTAAAAGGACGAGCATGTTTGGCGCAACGGGGATGCGAACCCGCGACCCTCAGATTATGAGTCACACGCCTTAACCCACCTGGCCATGCCGTGCCCTTATGACCATTACCATGATTAAGGCTTGTAACAGATACCATCACCAGAACTTGTAACGACTGCAATCATCAGGACTTGTGACAGTTACCATAATCAGGATATGTAAGAGATATCCATCTCCAGAACTTGGAACAGTTACCATCATCAGGATTTGTAACATATACCATCACCAGTACCTGTAACAGATACCATCATCAGGGCTTGTGAATACAGATGTAAAAGATACATGTTCTGCAGATGTTATATGTATGAGCACACGAAAGCCAGAGAAATGTCGCTTGACTAAAGTATCGTATTTACATTCTTTCTCCAAAAGTAAGTTTAGAAATGGCATGATAATAAATAGATGTTTACAAACTAATTTGGGAACCTACACTTACCGACTAGACGTCTGACCAACTGGAATTCATAAAAACTTTAAATTTTCGGTCCCGATTTTTGCAATTCAAAATAAAATTCCAGCCAGTGGTCTATTATTCTATTTTTTTCTGAATCTTCCAAGTGTTATAAACTGAATCATAAAGAACTAATATGAGCTATACTTCCACTTGACAAAGGACTTGGAATACACGGCCATCCCAAAAATTCTCATAGTTTGACATCAATTGCAACTGAGTCCTTAGATGAAGATGTGTTACTTATTGTCATATCTCATAAGGCAAAGCTTGCTACTTCTGGAGTTAGACTAGCTCTGATGGTCCCTATTAGCCATCCAGATTCTTGTACAATTCAGGTTTCCACTGGATGCACCAGTGACTCATGGATTGCCCACCACCATGGCCATTCAAACAGTTCCCAAACCTTTATAACTCAGAGAGTTCTCTACAAATGGAATGGCCCCAGTGTCAACATAGAGACTAAGAAATAGCCTTCACTTCCACAGAATATGAGCCATTACCACCTATAAGTACTGTGATCTAACACAGTGGCAGTAGAAAATAGAGCTCCAATCCACTCCACCAACCATCATTACAAACCTCCAGGTTCTACAGCATTTGCTAAATCTCAAGAGATACTACCAAGAAATGGCCATGTGGTGGAGCAAAGCATGGACCATGTACAACAGGGAGAAGGACCAGTTGAGGTGTCAACCATTACAGCAATCGCAGTTGGAAGAAGAAATTCACCAACTACAGAGCAATTTGATACAGACCCAAAGCATAGAAAATCATAATTTCCACCAATTTAAACCAGCAGATGGTCAAACACCACGTTGAAATATCTGTTGAAGTTAATCAAATTTTAAACTTGTCATTGAGTGAGTTAGTGTAAGTACTTATCTTTCTATTTAGAGGTAATCTGTATATATCTTTTATATCTATTTACGGTGTAAGACTGTATATATATTTAAGTAAATCTGTGTTTCAGTTTATTTAATGTATATGGTAAAATGTGGACTATTGTGATTTGAGTGTCACACATTGGTGTATCAAACCCAGATAAAAATAAAACGATGAGTTAGAAACTGACCAATGTGTAGCCTAGTTAGAACAACTTCCTCCTTCCGATCCTTACGGAAACAATACTGCAAAAGTCCAATAGAGGGCTTAGTCTAGAAAAGATTGTTACCACTTACTTACTGCAAGTCGACTGCACTGCCAATTTGTGTAGAGCCGAGTCTTGAATACAGGGCTGTAGTTCATGTATAGGATAGACACGACCGTGATAGCACTAGAGCATATGGACTTGTTTCCACGAATACCATCGTGGCCCAGTATCCAGAAGAACTGGATAAAAATGGACAATAAAGAGAAATTGTCCAGTCGGTTTCGAATATCTACGAAAACGGGATGAGAACTAACATAAAGCAATTCCAGGGTCAGTAGAGACCTAAGCGAATCGGTATAAATAGTATAGTTCATATACTGTACAGCTTGTATTTGATCCAGGGCAAGAGAAATGGCGTCCATTGCGACAGTAAATACAGAAACTATAGAGGGGTTCCGGTGTGCAACCACAGAACCATGACAAACCATGGCAGAGCCTACATAGTTACCTGATTTCAAACCATCTGTATAAATGGGAATAGAAGGATGGTTCACAAGATGTGCAGAGCCGAAGCCCTTAATGGTGAACAGGGTCCAACATCTTTAAGGTCGAGGTTCTGGCAAAACCATAAACCAGTTTCAATCAAATGATGGCACGGTAGATTTTTCGCATAGAACATCGATCCACTTCCCAAGAGGTGGAAGAAAGGACATAGGATGTTCAGTGCCCTTGTACACATGACATGTAGTTGCTTGATGTGTGGAATAAAGGCCACCTTACGATCAAATATAAGCCGAGATCTTTGCCTCAGGGATCACGAAAAGCACAACTTTTCTGAAACTGAGCTCAGAAGTGGTTTGAATACCCAATATCAGAAGTGTGTGCAAACGGTTTTAGAGCGAGAAAAGGTAAAACCGTTTGTTGTGGTCCACTTCAGTAAACAGTTGAAGGCAGTCTGTAGCTGCTGCTCAATAAACCTCATGCTCGACGACTGACAAGAGGTGTGGAGAAGTTGTCCACTGATGATATTAATCTTTATAATGAAAAATATGACACTCAAGACATAGCCCTGACTGACTCCAAGTTTCTGTGATGTTGAACCCACACTGACATGGAATCACTGGCCCTATTAAAAAATATTTAATAAAAATGGACAAAGGGCCGTGCAACCCATATGAGTGGAGATCTAGCATGATGTCATACCTCTGCTTAGTATCATAAGCTTTCTTAATGTAAAAAATATGTAGAAACAAGATGTTGTCGCTTGAAAAAGGTTTTCCTGATTGACATTTCATGTGGTTCATGGTGGAGCACTGTCAACAGAACTCACACTGGGTGAACGAGGAACCAAAGAAGACGACCATTAATCATCATCTCTAAAATCTTACAGGGACAGTTCGTCAAAGCAATTGGGTAGTAGTTTGAAGGAATCTTGGAATCCTTCTCAGGCTTAAAAAGGGAACACAATAGCATGGAAATCAAGCATCAAGAAAGTCATTCTTCAGCCAGATCTGGTAGAAACAATCAGAAGAGGCAGAAGAGAGATTGTGCAGCTTATCGTTAGTGAATATCATTAGGTCCGACTGACGTACTGTCAGACCAATGAAGAGCAAGCTTGAATCCAAACAGTGTAAAGGGGCCATTCTACTCATAAAGACGATCAGTCTGAAAGGAAAGAGGTGATTTTTCTGCACAAATCTTGATGGCTAAGAAGGTAGGGGATGAAGCAAAAGTGCTAGATGCACGAACAACCTTTTGCTGACAGTATCGGCAATGCTCTGGGCATCAATAACTTCCTGGGCATTGGAAAGCAAGATTGAAAGGAAGCTGAAGTATGCTGCACACTGACCTTCCAAAACTTGTCCAATATGACTTTGGAACTGGTGGTAGAAGAGATACTAGTTGTGAACTTAATCAAAGATTCCTCCTGACTTTGACGTCTTATCTGTCGAGAATGTGAACGGGTCTGCTGAAAAGTGATGCAGTTTGAAAGTGTGGGATACCTACAAAATGTTTCCCAGGCCCAATTTTGAGCTTTTCCTGCCATGTGGCAAGCAGCATTCCACCGTAAACGAGGACATTGTGGAAAACATGTCGAGGTTTAAGGAATAAATTGAGCAACTGCTTGGACAATATAGTCAGTTACTGCTGTCACACAGGCGTCTATCGATGGCTTACAGATGACAGCAAGATTAAGTTCTGAGAAATCAGTGAAAGATGGCCAGTTGGACTGATCCAGCTGCCACCAAGGGAGGCAGATCAGGTAACATCGACCATGGGCAGTCTCTCTCAAAATTATAAAAAAATGGTCACTGCCAAGTATGTCACTGTCCACCACCAAGAAAAGTAAAGGGAAACAAACAGAGGTATCAATAGCAGTAAAAGACTGATTAAGTTTATGAAAATAAATATAAACACTTGTATTGAAAATAGAAAGGTTGTGATTCGAGAGTAAATGCTCTATGGAGCGACCCTACTCATCAATATCAATACCTTCCCAGAATGGATTATGTCCATTAAAGTCACCCAGAATTAAAAAGAGAGACGACAACTGTTCAATAAAAGAATCAAGGTTTGATTCATCACAGGTCTCTTCTCTACGAAACAGGTAGAGAGAACAGACAATGATAGTAAAATCCTAGGAGACGGAAGGCTACAGTCTCCAAGGGTGTATCGAGTGGTAAAGGTAGAGCAACCATGTGTTGGTCAACCACCAGTGTCATACCTCCATACATTCGTCCATCATACAACCTGTCATTGCAGTATAAAGAAAACTGCCAAAAGGTGAGTATGCCAGCAGGTTTCAAAAACGTTTCCTATAAGGAAAGACACACAGGATGATAAGAATCAATCAGTGCCTTGATGTCATCTAAATTAGAACAGAAACCTTGACAGTTCCACCATATCAGTGTAGCCATTTTTATTTAGGTGGTGAAGAATTTGGAGGAGAGCTCTTCTTTTCGACCTCGTCTTTTCTCTTTATTAGAAGGAGGTCTATCGACCTCCATGGATCTTGCTCTCAGTCGATTGAGCAGGTCTCTGTCGGTGGAAAGAGAATCCAGCGACTGAAAGCGTAAACAAATAATCGTTGTGTATCTCAGGGCTGAAGAAGAAGATGGAACCGAGGAAATGCCCGAACCTGGTGGGAGTAGAAGTTGACTCGTCAGCTTTCTTAACCATGGAGGGCAAAAGATTCTTCCAGTGGTTTGAAAACGACTGGAGGCACGAAGAGATCTACCTGCACTACCACTGTAGCAGTGGAATGGAGTGCAGCAGCATTTGTCCAAGATGGCATGGGGACAATAATTTCCTAGCCTCTAGACAGGAGATATTGTTTACAGTCTTCAAATGTTGTACCTCTCTCTCCTCCATCCACTTCGGGAAAGAATAAAACTATGTGAGGTGTGAACCACTACAGTTTACACAGTGTGGTTCCATTTTGTACTTGTAGGCGTTGTGGTCTTTGAATTACAATGAACACACATTAAAGATCCACTACAATAGGTCTTTGAATCTCCAAACCACTGGCACTAGAAACATCGGGAAGGGTTTAGATTATATGGCCTTACCTTACAATTTAAGTATCCTGCTTTGATAGTGGCAGGTGGACTTGGCAATGTAAAGGTCAGAATAATTACATTTGTAAATAGTATTATTCTGTCTTTGCGAGTGGAGATTCAGCGTACCACGTAAACGCCTTATCTGAGAAACCAGCGAGGATTTCCGACTCTGGAATGTTCTTTAAATCCTTTTCAACTATAATTCTTCTAGGATAATTTAAAGTAGCATGGATAGTGACATCAGTGGTTTTGTCTCCAGTAGCCTTTGATTTCAACAGGAGTTTGTTATGTTGTGGTAAAGATGTTTTAACCAAATGTCTCTAGAAGGTAGCTTCTTTACTGACTGGGAGGAAGCCAACAAGTCCCTGTAATTCCGTGCTTCCTTACTGACTGGAGGGAAGCCAACAAGTCCCTCTAATCCCGTGCTTCCTTACTGACTTAGAGGAAGCCAATAAGTCCCTCTAATCCCGTGCTTTCTTACTGACAGGGGGGAAGCCAACAAGTCCTTCTAATCCCGTTTGAATAACAAAGGGAGACATCTGCTCTAAGTTGTATTCTCAAAATGGCTGGTATAGGTATTAGCACTTTAATTAAAATAAAGTATAGAGGAACGTTTCGACCTTCTTAGATCATCTTCAGGTTAACAAAGGTTTGTTCTCTATTTTATTTTAATTAAAGTGCTGATACCCATACCAGCCGTCTTGAGAATACATTTTTATTTGTGGGTTTCTCGTCATTACGAATGCTCTAAGGATTTCTCAGATAAGGAATGTATAATTAAAAATTGAGATACAGAATCTGACTCTGACGGTGACTGTACAGCAAAGTCGTCCATGCATGGTCATTTTTCGATGATCTGTTTTTTTTTTTCATTGATGGGGCTATCCATATTAAAGGAAATACATTTCAGAGCCCAGTGACGTCACCCACCATGCAGCCCTTTGAGGGGACACACTACAATGCCAAACAAGGACATTACAGCACCACCAGGGTTTCGTGAGAACTATAACCAAACACCAGCATCAGACACAATGTCCACAACACCCGTTGAGAACGTGCAACACTGGTACGCGGTTGACCTTAGCCCAGTGAACCAGTCGACTGGCTGTGGGGGGCACCCTAAGGCCGCCTGTCTACAGGAATTTAAGGCCAAAGTGGTGTTAGGGTTGGACTCCTTAACCATCAGGACCCTTCACGGGTCGCCATGCACGGCAAACACGTGGATGAATGTTTAGATCTCAGAGAAGGTTTTGTACTTTCAGTTTCCATCCAAGGGATAATCATTACTAACTGGCTTGTGTTACTGTGTGCTTTGTTTCATGTATATTTATACTCTTCATGTTATTTGTTTGTTTTTATCGCCTCCCGCCAGTACAGTGGTATGTCTGCGGATTTACAACGCTAAATCAGAGGTTCGATTCCTCTCAGTGGGTTCAGCAGATAGGTCGATGTGGCATTGCCATAAGAAAACACACACACGAGGTTTTTTATCTTTCAAGTTATTTTAAAGGCTGGATTAGATGTATATGTACTTAACTACTATATGACTGCCTGTCATATGACTGTAAATGCTGAATAAATTTTATTGTGGCAATGAATTCTGAATAAATTTTATTGTGGCAATGAATTCTGAATAAATATTTTATGAACGTATTTCCTAAAAAATAATTATCCGTATAAATATTTATCCATTCCCCTAGTATTTTATGAAAACTTGTTTGATACATATTTGGTCACCTCATGTAAGCGGGTCTTTGATTAAAACTTTCACTTATATATATTTTTATGTTATGTTTAAATGTTCTTGATAAAGCCATATATAGATTCAGCTATATGTAAAACTGATTTTGGAAAAAAAAATGTTCCTATATGGTTAAATGTCTGACTCTGTGGTGTATTAATTGTGATAATAACAGCAACATATTTTATGAATAGCTAATTCATGAAGTTATAACTTTTATTAAAAAATACCAATAATAATGTATTGTAGTGCTATCTGTTGATTTGTCAAGATATTTAAGTTGTTTTTGAAACACACAATCAGTGGTGTTTATTGTATAATATAATATTATCGTTGATTTAGTTTATAATGGTACTCGTATTCTTCCAAATACTGAAAGAGCTTGTTTTGAATATAATAACAAACGTATAAAAAGTAGCATAATCCCAACTCGACTAAAATTTAAAGTCGAGTCTTCCTCGTGATAGTCGAGCACTTTTACCACTGTAACAACGGCACTTTTTAATCAAATCTCAACAAATAATTCAAGTTCTTAATGTTTACTATCAATCATGTTATTGTGGTTTTTCATAATGTGATATCTTGCTCTAACGTAATAAGTTATTGATTTAAAACGTTATAACGAATCTCCACTCGAACGGGGTTTGAACTTAACATTTTTGTGTAGAACAAGCCTTTAAACTAATATGAATGTTACCAACCGAGATTCCAGCATTTTTGACTATATATTGGATGATATCATTGTTACAAGGTTTTGATTATATGTTGCATTACGTCATTGATGAATCGTACTTATCATGCAATATGTAATTCTTAAATTATGCTGATATTTATTATTAAGCCCAAAGCTACACAAAAAGCTATTTACGGTCTGACTGCCACAATGTCTAACGGTATAAAACAACAGATGTACTGCTGTGTCACTGAGGAACACAAATGACTCTCTGCCAAAGAAGTTTTTACATTTTGTGATGTTTGAACGATAGCTCATTGTTAAATAGTCTGCTAGAGTTGTTACTTGTCAATTAATATCTGCGGTAAACGAAATTTGTTTGCTTGACTTAATGTTGTATTGTTTTGGTGTTAAAAGATTCATTTATTTTATTTTATGATATATTTTGTAAAATAGCTTCGAGAGAAAAAAGAATTACGCTAATTAATATTCTTGGCTCTTGTTGTTAAAGGGTATGTCATTGTATTCTGAGTTATCTTTGTTAAATTGTTGCATCGCCTGTGTTGCGCGTATTTTACGTCGTTAAATTATTGGTTAAATCAATTTCTTGGCCAGCACATGAGTAAAATTAATTTGGTGTAAATTTTAAAACCAGTAATGGCTGAGATGGCTTTAAAATTGAGGAGAGGGAAGTGTTTGGCATATCATGTGTTTCCTATCCCCTTTGAAGTAATATTTAAATAATCAAAGTTTTCTTTCATTCTGTTATATGTAGTTTTCACATACCATATTAGTCACGAAAGTCAATATGTTTTGCTTTACTCCTAGGTGCCTATTGTTCTGTATCATTCACTGATGGTTGCACCTCTCTTTTTCTTGGTGAATTAGCTATAAAGTTGTACGTAGCTTGTGAAAGTAGAGAGTAGTTTCTATATTGATAGTTAAGGTGATGTCGTGACGTTAAAATCTTCCGTGTTTTCTAGTGGAGATGACCAGTCACCTAGTTAGCACTGGTTGCCCTCGAAAAAAGTGTAACCTTATACTTTACAAGTATGTGATGTTTCCTCAGACTGGAACGACTTGCACAACTTATACAAGTCTGTAGACAACACAGAATGTCTCTCTAGTAAGGCCTGGCATGGCCAAGCGCGTAAGGCGTGCGACTCGTAATCCGAGGGTCGCGGGTTTGCAC
The DNA here is from genome assembly GCF_004210375.1 of Tachypleus tridentatus. NCBI lineage: Eukaryota > Metazoa > Arthropoda > Merostomata > Xiphosura > Limulidae > Tachypleus > Tachypleus tridentatus. The sequence continues at coordinate 132,953,433 of NC_134826.1, forward strand.
CCGCGTCGCGCTAAACATGCTCGCCCTCCCAGCCGTGGGGGCGTATAATGTAACGGTCAATCCCACTATTCGTTGGTAAAAGAGTAGCCCAAGAGTTGGCGGTGGGTGGTGATGACTAGCTGCCTTCCCTCTAGTCTTACACTGCTAAATTAGGGACGGCTAGCACAGATAGCCCTCGAGTAGCTTTGTGCGAAATTCCAAAACAAACAAACAAACAAACTCTCTAGTAAAAGTGATTGTCTCTTGTGGTAAAACAGTACTCACACTGTTGTGTTGTGTTGAAAAGAAAGATTGATTTCAATACATATTCACGTTTGTGCCCAGTCTTGGGAAACATCACTTTCACATGAAAATACTATAACCAATCTTAAACTTAGCATGCACCTCTAGTGCCTCCTGGAAGTAACAGAGGAGGGATGACCTTAGAATCTAACGCCCTGTGCAACCACACCTTTCGAGACCCCTCTATGCGTGCACTGTGCTATTCTCTTAAACTCTATACCAAATGTCAAATACGCCTTTAGAGCAACCTAGATATTGACATATATATATTCCTGCAGACCCTAATTACATTGGAAATATGTTGAGCAAACCAGACAGTGGTCATCTAAGAATTTTGACTTCAGATTGATAGACCAATATAAATCAGTAGTAAAGCTGGTTATGCCATGACATTTTCTTATACTAGTATGATTTTACAACGACTATGCATACGTGATGCGATAGCCTCACTAACATATACATAGTTGGAAGACATTGTATGAGCATCCACTGACTTAGTAAAACATTATGCGAGATTAGAAATTGTGCTTAATTGTACATTCCAGTATTCAGGAATTCTGGAAGGTAAAAGCTGTATAAAGCTGTGAGGAAGAGCAAGTGATTCATGCTTTTCTTTTCTATTTAAGTTTGATATCCGGAATGGAAAACATTTCCAGTGGAAAAAAAAGATAATTTTGGAAAATTTCATAAAAAATCTATCTGAGGTTGGGGGCTTCTCGCGAAAATAAATACGAGACGGAAGCTTCTAAAGAAAATAACAGCTCTGATGATATTTCTCAATGTAAATGCATGTAATGCGAACGTAAATAATGTAGACCAAGGAAACGTTACAAGGAATAATCGCTTAATTGGTGTATATATACAGGTTCAAGATAATGACTTTCGTACAAAAGCAAGAAAAATAACTTCACATTTGGTATCTAAAGGAAACATACAGAGTAAAGCTAAGCTGTTGGTAAACAAATAATATTTGTCAAGTATTAAAAGATTAAAGGATAAAAACTGACAATGTTACCAATATTAGTCGTGTATTAGAAAATAATGAAGGATCGCTATGTGTGTTTTCTTATTTTAAAAAATGCCACATCGGGCTATCTGCTGAGCCCATTGAGGGGAATTGAACCCCTGATTTTAGTGTTAGAAATCCGTGGACTTTCCGGGATAGGAAGAATATCTACTGATATTATTATTCCATCAACAAATCAGACATTCACTTGTCCATAACGAAAACCATACGAAAATTAATTTATAAAAATGAATATTGTGTGCCAGAAGATATTAAAACAATTATGTGAAAAATATTCCTTGAAACGACAACAAAAGTGAAAAATCGGTTAATATTTGATTACACCTTCAATGGCACAGCGATGTATCTGCGGACTTTTAACACTAGAAACCGGGTTTAGATACCCGTAATAGGAATAGTACAAATAGCCTATTGTTTAGCTTTGTGTTTACGTGTAAATAAACAGTTTTAATTAAAACATAAATGGAAGAATAAAATACTGAAGAGTAACTCCTAAAATTCTCCAGATTAAGTTGAGCTATAATGACAGATAAATAATAAAACATAAATAATTCAGATTAAGTTGACCTATAATGACTGATAAATAATAAAACATAAATAATCCAGATTAAGTTGACCTATAATGACTGATAAATAATAAAACATAAATAATCCAGATTAAGTTGACCTATAATGACTGATAAATAATAAAACATAAATAATCCAGATTAAGTTGACCTGTAATGACTGATAAATAATAAAACATAAATAATCCAGATTAAGTTGACCTATAATGAGTGAAAATAATAAAACATACATAATCCAGATTAAGTTGACATAGAATGACTGATAAATAATAAAACATAAATAATCCATATTTAGTTGACCTATAATGACTGATAATTAATTAAACATAAATAATCCAGATTAAGTTGACCTATAATGATTGACAAATAATAAAACATAAATAATCCAGATTAAGTTGACCTATAATGACTGATAAATAATAAAACATACATAATCCAGATTAAGTTGACATAGAATGACTGATAAATAATAAAACATAAATAATCCATATTTAGTTGACCTATAATGACTGATAATTAAACATAAATAATCCAGATTAAGTTGACCTATATTGATTGACAAATAATAAAACTAAAATAATCCAGATTAAGTTGATTTATAATGATTGACAAATAATAAAACTTAAATTATCCAGATTAAGTTTACTTTTAATGACTGATAAATAATAAAACATAAATAATCCATATTAAGTAGACCTATAATGACTGATAAATAATAAAACATAAATAATTCAGATTAAGCTGACCTATAATGACTGATAAATAATGAAACATAAATAATCCAGATTAAGTTGATATATAATGATTGACAAATAATAAAACTTAAATTATCCAGATTAAGTTGACGTATAATGACTGATAAATAATAAAATATAAATAATCCAGATTAAGTTGACCTATAATGATTGACAAATAATAAAACTTAAATTATCCAGATTAAGTTGACGTATAATGACTGATAAATAATAAAACATAAATCATCCCATTAAGTTGACCTATAATAACTGATAAATAATAAAACATAAATAATCCAGATTAAGTTGACCTATAATGAGTGATAAATAATAAAACACAAATAATCCAGATTAAGTTGACCTATAATGAGTGATAAATAATAAAACATAAATAATCCAGATTACGTTGACCTATAATGACTGATAAATAATAAAACATACATAATCGAGATTAAGTTGACATATAATGACTGATAAATAATAAAACAAAAATAATCCATATTAAGTTGACCTATAATGACTGATAAATAATAAAACATAAATAATCCATATTAAGTTGACCTATAATGACTGATAAATAATAAAACATAAATAATCCCATTAAGTTGACCTATAATGAGTGATAAATAATAAAACATAAATAATCCAGATTAAGTTGACCTATAATGAGTGATAAATAATAAAACATAAATAATCCAGATTAAGTTGACCTACAATGAGTGATAAATAATAAAACATAAATAATCGAGATTAAATTGACCTATAATGACTGATAAATAATAAAACAAATAATCCAGATTAAGTTGACCTATAATAACTGATAAATAATAAAACATAAATAATCCAGATTAAGTTGACCTATAATGAGTGATAAATAATAAAACACAAATAATCCAGATTAAGTTGACCTATAATGAGTGATAAATAATAAAACATAAATAATCCAGATTAAGTTGACCTATAATGACTGATAAATAATAAAACATAAATAATCCAGATTAAGTTGACCTATAATGACTGATAAATAATAAAACATACATAATCCAGATTAAGTTGACCTATAATGACTGATAAATAATAAAACATACATAATCCAGATTAAGTTGACCTATAATGACTGATAAATAATAAAACAAAAATAATCCATATTAAGTTGACCTATAATGACTGATAAATAATAAAACATAAATAATCCAGATTAAGTGTGCCTATAATGGCTGATAAACAACAAAATGCAAATAATCGAGATTAAACCATGTAGAGAGAAAATTTCAGTGTGAACCTTTTTCAAAGCTTCACTGCTGAAAATGTAAACATTTGCTTTAAAAGTTCTTTCATAATAACCTCTATTTCGCCAATTTCGTCACTATGGGAAGCAACTCAAAATAATAATAATAATAAACACTACAAGTGCAATAGCGATAGCTGGACTGATCGCTTTCAACGTGAACCCCCTTTTTCTTGATTCATTGTGTATGAAAAATCCAACTATTAATTAAAGTTGTTCAGTCATCGAACATAAACTGATACTTCACATATTTGGATAAGGTAATAATAGTAGTAACTTGAAGTTATGGATTAGTCCTAACGGTATCGTGCATTTTTAGAACTACCGGTACAGTCTTTCTAGTGGCAGGTTCGAATCCCAGTCGCACCAAACATGCTCGCCCTTTCAGCCGTGTAGGCGTTATAATATGATGGTCAATCTCACTATTCGTTGATAAAAGAGTAGCCCAAGAGTTGGAGGTGGGTGGTGATGACCAGCTGCCTTCCCTCTAGTTTTACACTACTAAATTAGGGACGGCTAGCGCAGATAGCCCTCGAGTAGCTTTGCACGAAATTCAAAAAACAAACAAACAGTCTTTCCATGTTTATCATAAATACTAGACACATTCCATAATGCAATTACTGCTACCTATCGCAAGTCTCTTCACGTCCCAAGTAATTTAATGGGCTTTTCTCTAGCCAATTATTTCCAACCAGGAAGTTGCCATAACAACTATAATTTCAAGTAAGGAATGCACGACTTAGATTACTGTTTCAATACATTTCTAGCTTCCCATTTATTTAAGTGTTATGTGATCTTTTACAACAGAACGTTTAGATGAATAGCACTCCTTTACAGAAAATTAGACAATTAATGAGGTACACAATCAGATTAAATTAATTATTTCATCTTAAAATTAAAATTATCATAGAGAGAAAACATTTAGCAGCAGTTGTAATCGCGTGCATGAAACTAGGTCGTAAGGTTATTACGTTCTCAAATAACTTTTTTACGCAATATTTACCATTTTAAATATCCCACAAACTAACGTATAATGACGTAGAAATTTGAAAATAAAAAACTGGAATTGTATGTCATTTGAACAGAGAAGTTTTATATATCACTTTTAATTGCAACTTATATCAGGAGATAATTTTTTTAGCTGGGTAGTTCGAGGGTTTTTCATTTGTTGTTAATTTGATACAACGTTGATTGTTTGTTTGTTTAGAATTATGCACAAAGCTACACAATGGGCTATCTGTGCTCTGCCCACCACGGGTATCGAAACCCTGTTTCTAGTGTGTATGTCCGCAGACATACTACTGTGCCACTGGGGGACGTCAAGGTTGATAGTTAATATTTTCGGATTTGATAATAATAGCAGTTGTTCTTGAGTAATGGATTTGTCTAGAAATTGTAAGTGCTTGTCTCACTTTCGTCTTAAATATGTTTATTTGTATAAGAAAGTGTGTTTACATTTCTCATTTTATAAGAATTTTGAACTTTTTTACGATTGTTAAAAAAATATTGACGATCACTGGCGACAGATGTTATTTTGCTCATAGGCTAATAAAAAACTTTCGTTGCGTTATTCTTCAAACTTGAACCTAAAGATCATAGATGAAATCATTTCATCGTCTGATGTGCTGATATTTCTATAGCAGGTAATTTCTTACTGCCTAGACTTTCTCTCTCTCTCTCTCTAGGTGTTTGAGTATATAAAATTGTATACCCGGGAGGGTCAGGTACACTAGACTTCTTTCTCTCTCTAGGTGTTTGAGTATATAAATTTGTATACCCGGGAGGGTCAGGTACACTAGACTTCTCTCTCTCTCTAGTTGTTTGGGTACATAAATTTGTATACCCGGGAGGGTCAGGTACACTAGACTTCTCTTTCTCTCTCTAGGTGTTTGGGTATAAATTTGTATACCCGGGAGGGTCAGGTACACTATACTTCTCTCTTTCTCTCTCTCTAAGTGTCTGGGTACATAAATTTGTATACCTATGAGGGTCAGGTACACTAGACTTCTTTCTCTCTTTAGGTGTTTGGGTATATAAAATTGTGTACCCGGGAGGGTCAGGTACACTAGACTTCTCTCTCTCTAGGTATTTAGGTATTTGGGTATATAAAATTTCTCTCTCTAGGTGTTTGGGTATATAAATTTGTATACCTATGAGGGTCAGGTACACTAGACTTCTCTCTATCTCTAGGTGTTTGGGTATATAAATTTGTATACCCGGGAAGGTCAGGTACACAAGACTTCTTTCTCTCTTTAGGTGTTTGGGTTTATAAATTTGTATACCCGGGAGGGTCAGATACACTAGACTTCTCTCTCTCTCTAGGTTTATGGGTATATAAATTTGTATACCCGGGAGGGTCAGGTACACTAGACTTCTCTCTCTCTCTAGGTGTTTGGGTATATAAAATTGTATACCTATGAGGGTCAGGTACACTAGACTTCTCTTTCTCTCTCTAGGTGTTTGGGTATAAATTTGTATACCCGGGAGGGTCAGGTACACTATACTTCTCTCTTTCTCTCTCTCTAAGTGTCTGGGTACATAAATTTGTATACCTATGAGGGTCAGGTACACTAGACTTCTTTCTCTCTTTAGGTGTTTGGGTGTATAAAATTGTGTACCCGGGAGGGTCAGGTACACTAGACTTCTCTCTCTCTCTAGGTATTTGGGTATATAAAATTGTGTACCCGGGAGGGTCAGGTACACTAGACTTCTCTCTCTAGGTGTTTGGGTATATAAATTTGTATACCTATGAGGGTCAGGTACACTAGACTTCTCTCTATCTCTAGGTGTTTGGGTATATAAATTTGTATACCCGGGAAGGTCAGGTACACAAGACTTCTTTCTCTCTTTAGGTGTTTGGGTTTATAAATTTGTATACCCGGGAGGGTCAGATACACTAGACTTCTCTCTCTCTCTAGGTTTATGGGTATATAAATTTGTATACCCGGGAGGATCAGGTACACTAGACTTCTTTCTCTCTCTAGGTGTTTGAGTATATAAATTTGTATACCCGGGAGGGTCAGGTACACTAGACTTCTCTCTCTCTCTCTCTAGTTGTTTGGGTATATAAATTTGTATACCCGGGAGGATCAGGTACACTAGACTTCTCTCTCTCTCTCTAGGTGTTTGGGTATAAATTTGTATACCCGGGAGGGTCAGGTACACTATACTTCTCTCTTTCTCTCTCTCTAAGTGTCTGGGTACATAAATTTGTATACCTATGAGGGTCAGGTACACTAGACTTCTTTCTCTCTTTAGGTGTTTGGGTATATAAAATTGTGGGGATCATAACTAGATTCTGTACTCTCTAGGTATTTGGGTATATAAAATTGTGGGAGGGTCAGGTACACTAGACTTCTCTCTCTCTCTAGGTTTGTGGGTATACTAGACTTCTCTCTAATTTGGGTATATAAAACCCGGGAGGGTCAGGTACACTAGACTTCTCTCCCTCTCTAGGTTTGTGGGTATATAAATTTGTATACCCGGGAGGGTCAGGTACACTAGACTTCTCTCTCTCTGTAGGTGTTTGGGTATATATTTCTATACCCAGGAGGGTCAGGTACACTAGACCTCTTCCTCATTCCTTTTCATTGTTAGAGTGGACTTGTTAGTATATTTAAAGTAAATACATGAGGGCTAGAGTGATGAACATAACTCAGACCTTTTTCAGGGCAATGTCCATGTATATTGTTCTTTCAGATTTTCTTAGTCTAGATCATAGGTGGCCTGTTTTATTTTAGCACTAGTATATATATATATACATAATTTATTTATATTTATTATTATTATTATTGATTTTTATTAGTTTTTTTTAAATACTTAATTTTAACTTAATGATCTAGTGTATAAGTGTATCGGGAAGAGGTGTTTAGAACCCTCTTCATCATATATGCAATACCTGTCTAGTTTGCATAACAACTCATTTTTTCTCCAATTTTTATGGAAATATTTTAATGTACTCTGTAGAAGTCTATCTGGTGTTGTTTGTGTATTAGAGCATTTGTACATGAACTTTGAGGAAGTGGTTTTGAGTATTCTATATGCTGTTGTAATTAATGTATTTAGTAATGATTGCAGTTCGGTTTGCAGTTGTTTTTTACTTACGTTAATCCATGCAGGGGCTGAATAGTCTACTACTGGTCTTGTATATGTCTTGTATATTATAAGGATGTTTTCAGATGTTGTTCCATAATTTTTACCAGTTAGACTCCTAGCATAGTTTATTCTTTGCCAAATTTTAGTTTTTATTTACATGTTTTATCCAGGTAAGTTTAGAATCGTATGTTAGTCCTAAAATATTTGCAGATGTAGCAGTCTGGAGAAGCGCTCCGTTCATGTAAATCTGCGATGGTACTTTTTGATGTTTCGTTTATTTGGAAAATATCACTAATTGTGTCTTTGCTGTGTTTATTTTAATTCTATATTTTTGACAGTATTCACTTATTCTGTTTAGTTGCGGTTGTATGTTAGTGGCTACAATTTCTGGTGTAGGGGCACTTTTTCAAATTGCTACATCATCAGCGAACTGTGACGTGTATCCATGATTTGGGTCTTTAAGTGGCATATTATTCCCACACATGATGAAGAGAATAGGACTAACCATCCCTTCTTGAGGGACTCCAGCTTCTGGAGTGAAGAACTTCGAGAAAGTTCCCTCTACGTTTACTCTGCATTTTTTATTTTCTAAAAAGTTAGATAACCAGCGAATAATTCCACGCCGTAGTCCCATTTAATGCATACGGAACCAAAGACCATTGTGCCATACAGTGTCGAATGCTTTCTCGATATCAAGGAAGCAAACGATAGTGCATTCTTTTATTAAAGCTATTTATTATCGTTTCAGTTAACCTAATTAAATGATCTGTTGTTTGTTTAAATTTTCTAAATCCGTTTTGTTCCTCAGGTAATTTTGAAGTAATCTTCAAAAAATGTGGAGAGCTTATTACTTATTATTCGTTCAAGAATTTTGCCTACACAGCTGGTCAGGGTGATTGGCCAATAACTGTTTGTCTTATTAGCTTGCTTCCAAGAAACTGTGATGTATCCAGAGTAGAAAGATAAATTAAAGATAGCTAATAGGTAGTCAAATAATTTTGGAGTGCCTTTTTAGAGGAGAATTGTTTGTACGCCATCATTTCCTGGTGATTTGTTTTTGGAATTCTTGATTGCTTGTTTGAGTTCAGTTAGTGGGATTTTTTTTTTGGTGAGCAACAGAGTATTATAGTCATAAGTATTATCAGTGTTATTGTTAGTAATATTGATTGGAATGTATGGTTTGTGTAATTCTATGTTATTTGTTACATGGTTGTTTACTTAGAAATAGTTGTTCATGTCTGGGTCATCATGTGTTTTGTAGTTGATGTCTGAAGACTTCTGCTTTTTCTTTGTTGGTGTTCGCTAAGGTGTTGTTTTGTCTCATTTGAAGGTGTGATATTACGTTATTTTTTACTTGTTCCTTGCCCTGAGCAGGGCAAAGGTTTACAAAGGTTCACCTGACGATGACCGAAGAAGGTCGAAACGTTGTTCGCTCCTTTACGTAAAAATTTTCTCAACCCAAACGAGCCGTTTCTTCATATATATATTTCTCTACAAGTGGGTTTTCTCGACATCACTGATCAAGACTAATTCAGTTGATCTCCTATTCTAGACTGAATCGGACAAGTTCGTGTTCCAAAGGGATCAAATTTCACGTTAGCTAAATTAAACCTTGACGTTAGGTTTACTCACAGCGATTAACGATACCCACGTGATTGGCAATGACACATTAGAGATCACTACATCAAGAAGACGTGATTGCCAGTAGAAAATAGGACTGTTTAGCTTCACATACTATTACTAACCCTGCAGGTGTCTTTGCCATGGGAAGACAAAAAGGAGTACTATAAGTAAATGACACAGAACAATAGGTAGCTAGAGCAAAAGGAACTGAACAAAATTTTTTTACCAATATGTAGAAACTTCATATAACTACACAAACAAACAACTCTGAAAAATACCTATAAAGATACAATTGTTGTTAATATTTTTGCTTATATATCATAAAACATGTCATATTTCAAAGACAACAAAACTTAGAAATGTTGTACATGTCACAAATTGTTTTATTTCAACAATTAATTATTTATATACAACAATAGTTACTACTTGATATCACATTTTATATATATCTGCTTCATATTAACAGGGATAAAGCTTCTATTTAATAAAACAAATCAATAAATGGGACCAATCAATAAAATATATTTTCAATCACGTACATTGATGCACTCTATACTTTGTTTCACATGTTAGTTACTTTCATTTCACATTATATCCTACATTTTAAACCTACATGTTAAAGATGACTCAAACGGACTCTAATTTTTTAAGTAAAATGTTATTTGTTGTCTCATTTCTTGCTGTTATACGACACTTCTTCACACTAACTAACGCGCTGTCACCCCAACAATTTTTTTAAATGATCACTGAGAGGTAACTATCCTAATATCACAGGCTTGCGTATATATATTTCATAAAAGTTGTTTTAGTTTTAATAAGGAATTTTCCATAACGTAGCTACGCAAATTTTGAAAATAATATTCATTTTTCCCCCATCACGCGAGGATTTTTTTTTTTACAAATCGGGAATTGAAACAAAAACTTTTACTCAGATCAAATTATTATTTCGTTCATAATAGTGAAATATTTTTATTATGTTTGGGGTTTAGAACGATCGATAAGACTCTCACGTCGCGATTGGTCTAGAGAAATCTAAGGCTAGTAGCTGTCAAAATTTTAAGCATAACAAAACGTGACCGGATCTCATTGAAATTGATTCGCTTATGTAAAACTACATATGACGTTTTGTGAAAACATCTGTGCGTGGTGAATGAAATTGGATATCATTTTCGGATTCAGCATACAAATATTACTGTAGAACAATAAAATCATCGTAGGTTCACGTATCTAATGTTAAAAGTAATCATTCCTTTTACACTCATAAGTCTGAACATGAATACATTTCCAAATGTTAATGAACATGCTCTGAAGAGGGAACGTTAAGTAATTAGAGAAACAAATAACAATAATTACAAGAACTGATGAGTGTAGATGAAGGAGGATACAGTAATATCTAACTACACTATATCTGTTACGTCCAGTTTTTCTTTTCCTAAAATTTCTATAACAGATTTGCTAACAATAGAAATGTTAATGCCATAAAACAGACCTGTATGTAAGATTCTTTGGCCGTAGGCAACATCTGAACCTAAAAGGTTCAATAAATTGTCATATTCTACTGACAGAATTATTCCGTTAAATATTTAATTATACGTATAATTCTCTGACGACATAAATTCCACAGAATTAAAATTGCTTATATATTTTGACACTTATAATGTAATAAAACCAACCGTCTAGGTGAAAGATTAGTTAGGCACGATAACATGTCCTTCTCAGATTTGTTACTTTCCGGTACCCTACTGCTCTGATGAACTTCACTGACAGTTCTCTTTGTATATAAATAATTTATCAGATATATTAATCACTCAGAAACTGTTTAGCGTTTCTATAAATTCATTAAAGTTATATTGCTTTGTTTGGTTCATTTATCAAACAAAAACCGATGAACAACAGAATACATTTTTTATTCAATTGAACGGTTTTAGAAAATTCGAGTTTTTCGTTTATACTGCGTGCGAAAATAAAAAGTCTTTGTTCTTAACATTCGCGAATTTCTGTTCCAAAGTGGGAACCGCTGTTTTTTTAGTTTTTTAGCTTCAAAGTATCGAAAACTTAAAGAAGTGGCATTATCACAGTGATACATATATATATATAGACAGAGATCAACGTGATTACAATAATGAGGCGGAAGAAAATATTTGTACAAGGTAAGGTTATTGTAATAACAATACTGTTTAGGTATAATTCACAAGAGGACAAGAAATGACAAAAACACAGCGTTGTTACAGTGATTTAAAGATCAACTTGGTTACAGTACTGACGCGGAAGAATTCTTATAACATTTATACAAGTTAAAGTCAGTGTAGTAACAATGCTTGTTTATAAGAAGATACGAGCGAGGCGTTACCACACTGATACAAAGATAATCATGGTTGCAATACTGACGCGGATGAATTATTAAAACATTTATACAAGTTAAGGTCAGTGTAGTAACAATGCCAACCAGATAAAGTTTACAACAGAATAAAACGAAGCCTAGTTAAAACCCAAAACTCATCAACTAGCATATATATCACGGTTGTAAAAGACACATATATGTAGGCACCATTGTAAACACCATTGAATAATATCATTTATAATAATTAATTTAAAACAGAAATCTACTGTTTCATATTCCTTTGTTTAATTATTCTGTTTCTTGAATTAAGCACAAAGCTACACAATGGGCTATCTGTGCTCTGCCCACCACGGTTATCGAAACCCGGTTTTTAGCGTTTTAAGTCTGCACACATACCGCTGAGCCACCGGGAGGCTATTCTGTTTCTACCAAGACTCAATACTTTAAGGAAAATATTCTAAATGTTTAGTTGTTTAGATTTAAGTACAAAGGACTACCTGTGTTCTGCTCAACACAGAATCGAAACTCGGGTTTTAGCGGAGAGTCTGCAGACATACCGCTGTGCCACTAGGAGGGAGGGCAATATTCTAAATCAAGCTAATATTATTCAGAATAGGATTTGGCTGCCAGTGACATTAATTCTTCCACACGTGGACAAACTTCAGTTCACTGGCCTTAGTTTTTAGCTTTTCTTTCCTTACAGATTCAGAACTGCGACCTTAAGTTTTAATATTATCTTGCGACTTATAACCATAATGTGCGATTACTTCAGCTGCTCGCGCATAAGCGAATGCCCTGAGTTAAAAGTATATAAAATAAGTTCACTTGTTAAGACATTTTATATTTATGATTTACGTAATAAACTATGCTTTTCCTACTCTCATATGCGTAACCTACTCTCACCAACACATTTCTAGATGTGATTAAAAGTATACCAAGTATATGTCATTTCCTTTGTGACTCATTTAATTACAAACATCAGAGAGGAGGCTTGTGTGTCACTGTAACTTACAGTGTGACAGATTAATTAGTAAATTTATATTAATCGAGTTATGGGGATCAGGTGATATGTAGACCTTTTTCTTCTTGTTAATTAGAACATTTATCGTGATCGGGATCTATGGAGTCAGGTGATATATAGACCTCTTCCTCTTGTTAATTAGAACATTTATCTTGATCGGGATCTATGGGGTCAGATGCTACGTAGACCTCTTCCTCTTGTTAATTACCAAATATATCGGGATCTGGGCAAGTGCTATTCAGATCTCTTCCTCTTGTTAATTAGTAATTGCTTCTTTGTTTTGAATTTCGCGCGAAACTACGCGACTATTTACGCTAGCTATTCCTAATTATGATGTGATATACTATGGGAAATGTAGCTAGTCAACACCACTTACCGCAAACTCTTGGGCTACTCTTTTACTAACAAAAAATGGGATTGACCAACAAATAATAACGGTCCACGGCTCAATGGGTTAGCATGTTAGGGTTAATTAGCAGTACAGAAAGATGCGGGCCCGGCATGGCCAGGTGGTTAAGGCACTCTACTCGTAATCTGTGGGTCGAGGGTTCAAATCTCCGTCCCACTACACATGCCCGCCCTTTCAGCCGTGGGGGCGTTATAATGTTTTGGTCAATCCCACTATTCGTTGGTAAAAGAGTAGCCCAAGAGTTGGCGGTAGGTGATGATGACTAACTGCCTTTCCTCTAGTCTGCTAAATTAGGGACGGCCAGCGCAGATAGCCCTGAGTAGCTTTGCGCGAAAGTCAAATTCAAGACAAATCATAATGTGTCGTTAAAAATTGTCACCGACCCTATAGCTCATATTTTCTGGATCTATGTAAATTACCTACGAATAGATTGTCTTTGCTTTAAACAAGATAATTTGATCAAATTATCACCCAAAAAATAGTGTACGTAAACGTTTCTTACACATACTTTGTAGAAATGAAATATCTAGCAAATAATTCAACATTCATTAAACTAGTCAATCCTCATAGTTAAGTTTGCTCTCGACTCTCTACACAGCACTGATGAAGTGAGCATCCCTCAACATGGGCCTCAGAATAGACTGTTCTTCATTTTTAGTTAACGTAGCTTGGATTTTTTTCTTCATCAGTTCCTCTCGTAAGGTTTTAACTTCCTTTTCAGCGTGTGTCCGTAACTACAAAAACAGAAACAAGAACCACCATTAGAGAACAAAAATCATAAAATTGTATATCAGCTACTTTTCAGCCGGTAGCCTTACTTTAGTACAGTATTGTTTCGAACAAATGAATTGTTAAGTATACGAGGTTGTGTTACTATAGTTACGGTTTTAATTAAAACAGAAATATGGCAGAGCAGTGATATCTAAATTAGGCCTTGTTCTTCATTATTGGTTATAATACAGACATTCTTCTCAAATTATACTTAATGTTAGAGATCGTAACCTGGGTAACACGTATATTAAAAGATAAAACATAAGTGTTTCTGTATGTGTTGTTGTTTTTTTTTTTTCATAAGAACTTGGAATAACAACTTCAGCGACTATTTGCGGTTGTTTTTGTGTATTTTCGGGTGGCCGGCTGACAAACAATGGATAACTGTAACTGAAAACTAGTAAAAAGAAAAACCCAACAGCGTAAAAGAAAAACTTCGTCTTATGTTTTTAATGTACGTTTATTGTTCTACCGACTACCAATAATAAAGTTATTACATAGACGTTACGAAATGTGCACTGGAAAAATATATATAAACATTGAAAGGAATTTTTCTTTGTGTGTTTAAGCGAAAGGCTGCACACTGGAGTATCTACAATATGCAGGAATGGAACACCCACATTTTGGCGTGATAAACTTTCAACCTTACTTTCAGCCACCGGAAGGCAACATTGAGTAACTTAATTATTCATTTGAAAGCGAACTGAATGATTCCATGAGCGATATTTAGAGATACTATTCTCTACAAGTTTGCAGCTATATCTGGTACAACGGTAAGTCTACGGATTTACAAATCAGGGATTTGTACACATACGCTATAAAACGACACAGGTTTTTGCTGGTACATACTAAGTTAGGTTTACTTTTATAATTTTTACTCTTCTGTGAAAGTCTAAACTTTCATTTTGGTTAACTAAGAGAAGAGTAGCGCAACCGAAGGCAACCTCTAGTGTGGAGACAAATTATCAGTATTTTGTTAAATAATTCTCAAGTATTAGATGTATGTTGTCTTTTGTATTTCTTTTGTAAACACGTTATTATAGTCACCAGTTGAGGAGCAGTAGAGGGTTACTAGTCAAACCGAAATAAACTGTACTGCATCAGTGAATTTTATACTGTTGTTCACCTAAATAGCTACAGACTTGTGGTTTTAAATAGCTACTGAAAGAAAATAAGTACAGATGCTAGAAACCTGTGAAAAATAAAGTATAAATCTCGTTATATTCAGTACTTTGAAATATATCTTTACTTGAAACGCAATTATATATCTACAAATAAAAGTACCCGTCCCTAGTGACTGGAAAAGCTCTGTGTTAGTCTACAAATTTAAATGATTTCACGAACATTAAAAACGTTTATTCTAATGCCCTTTTGGTTTCACTCAGAGTCGAAGTTCTGAGTTACCACGAAAAGTAATTGTTGAGTATTTCAGTCATGCTAAGAGCCACTGAACAATAACATACAGTAAGTCTACGTTTTTATTATTTAAGTTACGTCACATTTTGAAATGTGAATGATAGTGTAATTAAAACATAATAATTTAGTGTAGAATATCCTGCCTACGAAATAAAATTTGGCATCAACATCATTCGTATCTGTTCTCCTGTCATTTCGACACTACGGTTCACAATATATATTACATTCTGTTATGCACAGAATGTGGAAACAGTTCACAACTAGAGAGCCACTCAGTAGAGTATATACTTCCGCCACACGATGGTGATTTTATTCGGCTTTCTAAAAAATGTGAAAGTGTGTTCTTTTACTGCGACCTTGATACTACAGAAACTAATTACTTTTAAAGAAAAGCAGCTCTTAACGAAGGACCACTACATATTCAAGACGAACGCCGATCGTTAAACTCACTTTAGTTTCAACATTATCTCAAAGAAACACTGTGTGTGAAGAAACACTGTGGGTAAAATCAACTTACTTTAGCTTCAGCAGCTAATTTTATTTTTGTAGACTGAACCCGACGTTTCAAATCTTCGATTTCCTGAATCAACCGCGCAATAATGATCTTCAAACTTAGCTGAAAAAGAGAGATATATATTTTTAAAAGAAATAAAGCTCAACATCGGAAAATTCCGTATTAATAATGTACGTCAATAAATATTTTAAAACATACCAGTGTTAATTCGCTCTTTAGTCTCAGTTTTTATAATGATATATTATGAACTTGACAATTCACTTCGCTCACTCTGTATCAGATACTTGCGTAAAACGACGCGAGAACTAACTATACTCATCAATTTTGAACTAATATGTTAGAGAACAGGTAACTAGTCAAAGCATCGACTACCGTTTCTTGGATTAGTATAATCAAATAGTGCACCCACAGCGCCGAAACTACAGAGTGGCAACAATTGAGTAAGCTGAACAAAACACCACCTGATGATTTAATAAACTTGTTAGCACTTCCACTGCTCGTGCGGACATCATTTTGTCTTATTTTAACAGAAATATAAAAATAAATGAATCTCATCAACAGTTTTAGGGCGTCAGAACGCTACATAAATGTATCTAATCTATAGTTTAGTACATTAGAACACTAAATGATTGCATAGTATCAGTAGGTTTAATACATCAGAACACTAGATGATTGCATGGCATCAGTAGGTTTAATACATCAGAACACTAGATGATTGCATGGCATCAGTAGGTTTAATACATCAGAACACTAGATGATTGCATGGCGTCAATAGGTTTAGTACATCAGAACACTGCGAATAAATCGTGATAACTGTATCTATATATTTGTTTGTTTTCTATTGTATTTCCATTTAACTGCTTCGCATGATATGGATGGATCTTCACCAAAATGAGTATGGAGGTTCAATAGGTCCATGCGGGGTAACATACAAATTTTCAGTTTTGCATTTTGCTGTTTTTATAGGAGCTGTTTTACTCCCCCTTCCCCCATGGATGGATATTCATCAAATTTGATATGGAGATTCAATGGGTCCCTGGAGAGATATAAATAAATTTTTCAGTTATGCGTTTTACGGTTTTTATGAATATTTTCATCTACACTTCCCGTTGATGGAGTTTCACCAAATTTGGTGGGATGGATCTGTTGTGTAACAGTAACAACAGCAATCGCGAGTCGTGTCTAACCCTGACCAAAGCTTCACGTTTTCACGAATCCCTTGATGTCTGTATAACTGTAATAGCATTGTCTGATGTCTGTCCACATAACTACTTCGCAGCATGCGAATGGATCTTCACCAAGATTGGTATGGGGGTCTATTAGGATCATGGGGGGGGGGTATATACAAAATTGTAGTTTTCATGGGCGTTTTTTTTATATTTTGTACAATAACATATAAAGAAAGAAACTATTCGTGTCTTAAGATAACCTTTCATTAATCATGAATCAGGGTTCTTTAGCAAATAGTAAATGTTTGTTTGTTTTTGTTTGTTTTTTGAATTTCGCGCAAAGCTACTCGAGGGCTATCTGCGCTAGCCATCCCTAATTTAGCAGTGTAAGACTAGACGGAAGGCAGCTAGTCATCACCATCCACCGCCAACTCTTGGGCTATTCTTTTACCAACGAATAGTGGGATTAACCGTCACATTATAATGCCCCCATGGCTGAAAGAGCGAGCCTTTACGGTGCGACCGGGATTCGAACCCGCGACCCTCGGATTACGAGTCGAACGCCATAACACACTTGGCCGTGCCGGGCCCAATAGTCAATAAATAGAACAATATAAACAGCTCACCTGCTTTTGTTTCTTTTCTTATGTAGTTAACTTTATCCGATTTTATTGTCAGATTTAATAAAGTTAATACTAAAAAAATATGCGGATTAAATTTTAACGAAAATAACCTACATTTCATAAGGTTAGGAAAGCTTATGATACCTTATGCATTATTACATGACGAATGAAGTCTCCTTAAAACCTTATTAGACTAAGTCGGTAAATGAGACGAGTGCTTCTGTCTTGCTGATACTTTAGAATACTTTCCTTTCATATGATAAAAATCTTCAGGTTATTACCAATTTCCCCTATTAGTAAGAACTTACGTAATAAAAACTGTTTTTTACATATCACAGATAATAAAACTGGTAAAAGCGTCACTGAATAAATATATAATTTAAATACGAAATGCTTGAAATTAAGAATTATCAAAAGAATTATTTAAGGGAAAGCCTCTCTGTGTATCGTCGCTTATAACAGACGAACAGTTGGAATAAATTCCGTCAAACATGATATAAAAGTAGGACTCCGGTGGGAAATGCCATAGCCGGCGTTCAGAATATAATTCCCTCATAATACACGTCGTGGTTTGATTAAAACAACTTAATCAATATACAACACAATTCCAAATTGGCAGGTCCACGTTTTGAATTTTTGGATAAAAGTTACTAAGATGGCCACCTTGAACTTCCTTAGACTAACTGCAATGCTAGCATGAACGTTAATGAGGAATTCTCACTATATGTCTGTTCCCTAGAGGGACAGCGATAAGTTTCTGGGCTTAAAATCCTGGATTTAATTGACCGCGATGGAAAGAGTGCAGATAAAATTGTGTAGCTTTCTAGTTAAAAGTCCAACAACGAATATACAAGTTTTCTGAATAATAATTTAGAGGGAGGGTAACCAATATTATTCGTTTCTTGTTGTCAAGGGATTGTTTGTTTTGAATTTCGCGCAAAGCTACACGAGGGCTATCTACACTAGCCATCACCAATTTAGCAGTATAAGACTAGAGGGAAGGAAGGTAGTCATAATCGCCAACTCTTGGGCTACTCTTTAACATACGAATAGTAGGATTGACTGTCACGTTATAACGCCTCCACGGCTAAAAGGGGACGAGCATGTTTGGTATGACGAGGATTCGAAGCCTCGACCCTCAGATTACGAGTCAAGAGCTATAACTATCTGACCATGGTGGATCTTGGTGTCAGCGGTATGCTTTCTCTTTATCTTTACTACTTTTCGTTATTTTTCCTGGTTGCTTGTTTTAAGGGGAAAATATAATTTCTTACATAAAGACGTACTCGTTTCCAATTAACTTTCCAAATACTTGACCCAGATGACAGGTTCTGACGTATGTCACCAATACTAAGTCCAGTTTATGGTACGGGGGATGTCATCTACATATGTGAGCTAATGTATTTCATTGGTTGTATTTAGTTCAATCCTACACCACGTGGTCTTTGCGTTATGTCTAATTCGGAGATCAAAGGCTAAATTTTAGTGTTACAAGCGCCACAGCTTGCCTTGAGCTCACTGAAGAACAGATTTATTTATCCTTCAAATGGTAAGGGAAAATATTTGTAGTATAAGTGATTCAAAATTTTGAATAAACTTAGAAAAGTTGCCCTTAAAGTACGATGATGTTAGTTTATTTTGAATTTCGAGTAAAGCTACGCGAGGGTTATCTGCGCTAGTTGTCCTTAATTCTGAAGTGGTATACTAAAGGAAATGCAGCCAGTCAACACCACCCACCGCCAACAAATAGTGGGATTAACAGTCAGATGATAACGGCCCCACGGTTGAAAGAGTAAGCGTGTTTGATGGGGCAATAATTCGGCTCACAGATAGCAAGTGCCCTAACCACTGGCCATTTTGTGCCAGATGGAGTCAGAATGAACCACAAACAACGAATCAACGATTCAAATAATAAGAAAGACGAGTACAACAGTACGTCCACTTAGGAACTGATTGAGGATAGAGTACACAAGATATCAGGTAGAGAGCATAAGTAGCTGAGTTAAAATATCGAGTTGAAAAACCGAGTTGGGTCATTTTGACCCCATGCCACTAGTTGAGGGCTAATAAATTAATTATGCTGTATGGAAATGAAATGTTTAACTTGCTTTATCGCGAAATAGTAACGTCTGAAATACAGTTTCTTGAAAAGACCACGTGAAAAAACAACAACAAAGAAACAGCAAGTGCAATGTTCTGTAAATAAACATTTTAATTTACACGGGTTATCGAATATTAAAAATAAACTGTTTTAAATATGTAAAAACAACATCCTCACTTTAATTGGTGCACCTAATTAAAAACACAAACGCGTTCTTATACATTATTACGGCATTTTAAAAGTTGCACAATGGGCTATATGTGTAATACCAACCACGAGTATCGAAACCTGGTTCTAGCGTTAAAAGTCATTCACTTTAATCATATTCAACTTTAAAATGGTTCTTGACTAGTGCCTTTCAATTGATTTCGTCCAGGGTTACTAGCAAATGAGTACTTTAATAATATTTAACCTTGTCTGAAGGTTGTTCCATTCTTCCAACGTGAACTCCCACTCCAAACTCCTCTTCCTGCTTGAGTAATAGCTCTCGATGAAGTCGCTCCAGTTCATCACGAATTTTCGCACATTCTTCTTCGAGTAGGGGAGTTTTCTTTTTTTCTTCCATGTACCGTTTTCTCCACATTTCTCGTGCTGTGAAAACAACAAATATGGAATTTCATCAACATCGTCAGTGGCGAATGAGACGCTCGTGTGTCGCGGTATTTTATTATTTGAAAAAGACTGGAAAACAATCGCGAAAACAGCAGGAACTGAAAATACACCGCGTGAAGAAGAGAATTCTAGTGGGATGGAAGTAATAAAAATTAATCAGAATTTAAGAAATCCCGTGTTTTATCTCTGCTGGAAAATAACTGAGAAATATTGAGAGAATTCATATGTCTATTAAGTCACGGAAAGCAATCAAAAAGAGCTCTAGAAAGCATTATTAGGAAGTGTTGATTAGCTTCTGTATAACTCTGGGTAGTTTTGATGAGTTGAACCAGAGTTCGGTGGGGCTCACGAAGAGCGTTTACGAAGAGCAACGTTTCTCAAGTGCCTGTTTTTCACCGTTTTTTAAATTTGTTTGTGTTTCTTGTTGTTTTCTGAGAAAATTGAAAAATTGATGGATAGGGGATAAAAATTGTGAAACCGTGTCTGTAAATTGCTTACTGGCAGCTTTATTTTACGTCTCTCTGTTACCACAGCCATTCGAAGGGTTGTACTTGTTCAAATTAGATATGATTTGATACATAATACAAATAGATATGAACCTAAAACAGTTAACTTTGTAACCTAGATGTATTTCAATCATTCAAATTAGTGTTGAGTTATTTGCTCATTGCTAAACTTTAAAGGCCCAGCATGCCCAGGTGGTTACGTCGCACGACTCACAATCTGAGGGTAGTGTGTTCGAATCCCCGTCACACTAAACATGATCGCTCTTTCAGTCGTGGAGGTGTTATAATATTACGGTCAATCCCACTATTCGTTGGTGAAACGGTAGCCCAAGATTTGACGGTGAGTGGTGATAACTAGCTGCCTTCTTTCTAGTCTTACACTGCTAAATTAGGGAAAGCTAGCGAAGATAGCTCTCGTGTAACTCTGCGCGAAATTCAAACCAAACCAAACTTTATCCCCCGTTGGTACAGTGGTAAGTCTTCGGATTTACAACACTAAAATCAGGGGTTCGATTCCCCTCGGTGGACTCAGCAGATAGCCCAATGTGACTTTGCCATAAGAAAAAAACATACACACCAAACTTTAGGAGGGTTCGTATCGAAACTTTCGAATAATTTCTCATAGGTTTGAGTTCATGTGGGAAATACAGTTGGATGTACTGTGTTGTGAGTCAACAAAATATTTGCTTAAACGGCCTATCGAAATCGTTAACTGTATGATTCTATAATCTATACGTTTTACTCATCACCTATGTTTCTGTTGACAAAATATCACCCTCAATGGCCAGAAGTAACAAATGGTTAGTGGATTAAAGAGTCTAATGTCCGAAGCAACTACTGCTGACTGGTTTTCTTCCTTTTGTTCAGTAATTCTAAAGTAGAATTGGCTATTTTTAAACCTTTGGGTCATCTCATGTGTCGCATAACGCGTCGTTTAGGTTAAAATATTCAATTCCAAATCTCAAATACTTTGTACGATGGATTATAAGGCTCGTTGAATCTTGTGGTAGATACTTTAGTGTAGTTAAAACGGTGGTTTAATTACTTGAGGTTAAATGATCAATTTTATGAACGATATTGTTTATGAACAACAACAAATGACATCATATTAAACAATTCTCGTCAACTTTATGCTAAATATAAAGTTTTCGTGTTTTAATTAACTTTTGCTGTTTTTGGAGATTTTTACCCTAGATGTTGTATGAAAGTTATTGCTAGCATGTTCGTAGAGCTAATAGAAAAACCAAAGACGAAGTCTTAATAAAAACCTAAGATTTAACGAAAATATATTAAAATTCGAACTGGGATTCTGCCATTTTTATTGCTTGATTCATTGACAAAGTTTGATTATGCGTGTTTACTGAAACAGTGAGACAGAATGTGACATTGTGTTATATAACAATTTGTTAATACAGTAAAACAATGAGACTGAAAGTGACATTGTGTTATATAACAATTTGTTAATACAGTAAAACAGTGAGACAGAAAGTTACATTGTGTTATATAACAATTTGTTAATATAGTAAAACAGTGAAACAGAAAGTGACATTGTGTTATATAACAATTTGTTAATACAGTAAAACAGTGAGACAGAAAGTGACATTGTGTTATATAACAATTTGTTAATACAGTAAAACAGTGAGACAGAAAGTTACATTGTGTTATATAACAATTTGTTAATACAGTAAAACAGTGAGACAGAAAGTTACATTGTGTTATATAACAATTTGTTAATACAGTAAAACAGTGAGACAGAAAGTTACATTGTGTTATATAACAATTTGTTAATACAATAAAACAATGAGACTGAAAGTGACATTGTGTTATATAACAATTTGTTAATACAGTAAAACAGTGAGACAGAAAGTGGCATTGTGTTATATAACAATTTGTTAATACAGTAAAACAGTGAGACAGAAAGTTACATTGTGTTATATAACAATTTGTTAATACAATAAAACAATGAGACTGAAAGTGACATTGTGTTATTTTACAATTTGTTAATACAGTAAAACAGTGAGACAGAAAGTGGCATTGTGTTATATAACAATTTGTTAATACAGTAAAACAGTGAGACAGAAAGTTACATTGTGTTATATAACAATTTGTTAATACAATAAAACAATGAGACTGAAAGTGACATTGTGTTATTTTACAATTTGTTAATACAGTAAAACAGTGAGACAGAAAGTGGCATTGTGTTATATAACAATTTGTTAATACAGTAAAACAATGAGACTGAAAGTGACATTGTGTTATATAACAATTTGTTAATACAGTAAAACAGTGAGACAGAAAGTTACATTGTGTTATATAACAATTTGTTAATATAGTAAAACAGTGAAACAGAAAGTGACATTGTGTTATATAACAATTTGTTAATACAGTAAAACAGTGAGACAGAAAGTGACATTGTGTTATATAACAATTTGTTAATACAGTAAAACAGTGAGACAGAAAGTTACATTGTGTTATATAACAATTTGTTAATACAGTAAAACAGTGAGACAGAAAGTGGCATTGTGTTATATAACAATTTGTTAATACAGTAAAACAGTGAGACAGAAAGTTACATTGTGTTATATAACAATTTGTTAATACAATAAAACAATGAGACTGAAAGTGACATTGTGTTATATAACAATTTGTTAATACAGTAAAACAGTGAGACAGAAAGTGGCATTGTGTTATATAACAATTTGTTAATACAGTAAAACAGTGAGACAGAAAGTTACATTGTGTTATATAACAATTTGTTAATACAATAAAACAATGAGACTGAAAGTGACATTGTGTTATTTTACAATTTGTTAATACAGTAAAACAGTGAGACAGAAAGTGGCATTGTGTTATATAACAATTTGTTAATACAGTAAAACAGTGAGACAGAAAGTGGCATTGTGTTATATAACAATTTGTTAATACAGTAAAACATTGAGACAGAAAGTGACATTGTGTTATATAACAATTTGTTAATACAATAAAACAGTGAGACAGAAAGTGACATTGTGTTATATAACAATTTGTTAATACAGTAAAACAGTGAGACAGAAAGTGACATTGTGTTATATAACAATTTGTTAATACAGTAAAACAGTGAGACAGAAAGTTACATTGTGTTATATAACAATTTGTTAATACAGTAAAACAATGAGACTGAAAGTGACATTGTGTTATATAACAATTTGTTAATACAGTAAAACAGTGAGACAGAAAGTTACATTGTGTTATATAACAATTTGTTAATATAGTAAAACAGTGAGACAGAAAGTGACATTGTGTTATATAACAATTTGTTAATACAGTAAAACAGTGAGACAGAAAGTTACATTGTGTTATATAACAATTTGTTAATACAGTAAAACAGTGAGACAGAAAGTTACATTGTGTTATATAACAATTTGTTAATACAGTAAAACAGTGAGACAGAAAGTTACATTGTGTTATATAACAATTTGTTAATACAGTAAAACAGTGAGACAGAAAGTTACATTGTGTTATATAACAATTTGTTAATACAGTAAAACAATGAGACTGAAAGTGACATTGTGTTATATAACAATTTGTTAATACAGTAAAACAGTGAGACAGAAAGTTACATTGTGTTATATAACAATTTGTTAATACAATAAAACAATGAGACTGAAAGTGACATTGTGTTATTTTACAATTTGTTAATACAGTAAAACAGTGAGACAGAAAGTGGCATTGTGTTATATAACAATTTGTTAATACAATAAAACATTGAGACAGAAAGTGACATTGTGTTATATAACAATTTGTTAATACAGTAAAACAGTGAGACAGAAAGTGGCATTGTGTTATATAACAATTTGTTAATACAGTAAAACATTGAGACAGAAAGTGACATTGTGTTATATAACAATTTGTTAATACAATAAAACAATGAGACTGAAAGTGGCATTGTGTTATATAACAATTTGTTAATACAGTAAAACATTGAGACAGAAAGTGACATTGTCTTATATAACAATTTGTTAATACAGTAAAACATTGAGACAGAAAGTGACATTGTCTTATATAACAATTTGTTAATACAATAAAACAGTGAGACAGAAAGTGACATTGTGTTATATAACAATTTGTTAATACAGTAAAACAGTGAGACAGAAAGTGACATTGTGTTATATAACAATTTGTTAATACAGTAAAACAGTGAGACAGAAAGTGGCATTGTGTTATATAACAATTTGTTAATTCCGTAAAATAGTGGTGTGGGTCTTCCGGAAATTGAGTTTACAATATTAAAGACTTTAGTTAGCTTCAGACTTACACGCCTTCAACCTCTGGTAATGAGGTATTTTGTGGTTGGCATTCGTGTTATTTACACAATAGTAAAGAAGAGAAGGCCTGGCATGGCCAAGCGCGTAAGGCGTGGGAGTCGTAATCCGAGGGTCGCGGGTTCGCGCCCGCGTCGCGCTAAACATGCTCGCCCTCCCAGCCGTGGGGTGTATAATGGGACGGTCAATCCCACTATTCGTTGGTAAAAGAGTAGCCCAAGAGTTGGTGGTGGGTGGTGATGACTAGCTGCCTTCCCTCTAGTCTTACACTGCTAAATTAGGGACGGCTAGCACAGATAGCCCTCGAGTAGCTTTGTGCGAAATTCCAAAACAAAGAGTAAAGAAGAGGGGTCCATGCAATATGCACTCTCGTGCTACACAAGCTCGGAATTCAATGTTAATAAACTTACTGATGTAATTACCTGACATCTTTTGTTAAGTATACTCGGTAGATGTGATGTATGTATTATTAGAGGGAAGGCAGGTAGGCAACACCACCCCGTCATACACTTGGGCTACTCTTTACCAACGAAAGGTGGGATTTACCGTCACATCATAACACCTCCATAGTTGAAATGTCGAACATATTCGGTTATGGGATTTGAACCCACGATCCTCAGATTGCCCTAATTTGTGCCTGGCCCTCCTGACACTAAAGAAACGCCATATTACTCAACTATTATTTTTTCCCCACTGTTCAGGCCACGGTAAACATAAACGAAGTTAAATGAATCACAGAAGAACGTAATATAAAAGTCACTTCTTCCCTGGTGGATTTCACTGATAGAAGTATCAGGACAAGCAGTCTCTATTCTCGAACTTGGTTTTATTGGTTGTTGTCTTAAAACACCCGACATTTTTCCATCATTTCTAGTAAAAACTCGATCATTTAAACATAAGGCAAATAATTATTGTTACTTTAGAAATTAGACTGTGTACCTGGATTAACACGCGACCACTTCATTAAAGTAAATAATGTTTGTTTTTGAATTTCGCGCGAAGGTACTCAATGGCTATCTGCGCTAGCCGTCCCTAATTTAGCAGTGTTCGACTAGAGGGAAGGCAGCTAGTCATCACCACTCACCGCCAACTGTTGGGCTACTCTTTTACCAACGAGTAGTGGGATTGATCGTCACAATATAATGCCCCCACGGCTGAAAGAACGAGCATGTTTGGTGCGACTGGGATTCGAACTCGCGACTCTCGGATTACGAGTCGAACGCCTTAACCCACCTGGCCCCATAAAAGTAAAACCACGATAGTTAAAAAATTAGCGCGAGAGCAAACAGAAATATGAAAAGCGTAAGTGCAGACAGCAAGAAAAATTGAAACAGAATTGTGAACTTAACAAGGACACTAGCGACATCTAGCAAAATAGTTTGAAAACAAATTAACTAGGTTAAAATCGCCCAACTGGAAATTTCTTGCTCAACAGACAGAATTCCAAATGTATTCACTGAAAATGTTATAACAAGAAGTTTAAACATGTGACTTTTTAACCGCCTGGTTTTCAATTCCAACATTGCGAAAATTAAACTACAATGAAAGAAGTTTCTAACAATTTTAATTTAAAATCATCATTTATTTTTTACATATAATTAAAATTCCCTGGATTTCAGAATTTTTCTTTGCTTAAAGTAATTGAAAGTATTTATTTTTGTCTTAGTAAAAGTCTGTTCAATGAATGCCTGAGCTATGTCCACTGCGGATATCGAGCATCGGATATTAGTAGTACAACTGTATGTCTGCAGACTTATAACGCTAGGATCCAGGTTTTGATACATGTAGTGGACAGAGCACAGATAATAGCCTATATATAGCTTTGTGCTTAATTACAAACAGGCCTAATCTACCAGTGGACTAAAAAATTGCTGGTTGAGTATGTCTTCATTGCTGAGTAATATATCTAGACAGTATATATAGTTCAGTTATTTTTTAAGCATATGACTCTAATAAAACGCTACAACACTGCTAACTACTGCTCTCCTAATACATCAGGTACGATTAACAAGAGTCTGATATCACGTTTCAAGCATAATCAAAAATCAATACGATGTTGAAAGCTTCTGAAGTTCATTGAAACAGTCCCTGGTCCAGAATAATTAACCTGAGAAGTCGCAAATTCGAGCATTGGAAGTCTATTAGACACTAGCATGCCATTAATTCTGTCCTGAGGACTTAAACAGACAAATATATAGATCCATATACAGAAAAAAGAAAGATAAATCACAGTACTATATCTTTCACTTTTGACAATTAGAGACAGAGATAGACCGAAAGATAGATCGGTTATAACGGATTTGCTAATACATATTTATTTTAATATTGATGTTTGTTTTAGTTAAATATATATTTAGAAATGCATGTGACTTATGTATATATTGAAAATGTGTGTTGCGAAAGTCCCGCCTATTTTCTAAATTTGTAGAAATTCTCGCATATAAAAATCAACAATGTGTGTATGTAAAATACTAGTGACTGCCAGTATTATTGCCAACTGAAATTTAGAGAACCTCGCCTGATGATTATAAAAAGTAGTCATCGCAACACGCGGAGAGACAGTATACATTGTTGCTTTGCTACAGTTAGTATACTACTATAAATCTCGGAAGCTATAACTGTGATAAACACGTATTATTCAGAGAACTAGAGATATTTGACCAGAAACGTTTATAAATTTCGAACATTATGAACCATTTAACTTAAGAAAATAACTTCAGACATTAGTATTTCTACGAGAACATTATATTATATCTTCCTCGGTGAAAAGTCAGCTTGTAAATGGTGTAAGGCTAGCCAAGAATAGAAAGTTAGCTAGCTACGAAGCGAAGTGTAACAATATCAACTCAGAATTAACTCGCTCATCGTGAACCGTCGATAAAATATTCATTTCCAGACCTGATAGAACATTTGAATTATCTTTCAGATACGTTTTTAAGTCTAGATATAAGTTTTTGTAGTTAATCGTTAATTCTATAAATGTAACTTGTGTATCGGTTAACTTAACACACGTTAAAGTATTCTAATTATCTCTAAAATTAGGTCTAGAAATATTTAAATATACTTGTATGTTACTAAGTAGCGATACCTAAGCAATGATCTAACACAAATTTAAAACTAAATTATATCTATACTATTTTCATGTATTTAGACTTATTTCTGTGTGTTTAAATATGAGTATGTAAAATTTTGTTTTCAAAAGTCATTATCATTTGATTACGACTGCTAAGGCTAAACCACCTAAACTGTTCTATCACAATTACCTGAGTTCACTCGTAGAGCTAAAAAGCAAACACGCCACTAAACCCTAAACGGCAACAGACTGATTTAATTATCGATATTATTTTTCATCATTTTCCAAGATTAGCGTTTTGTCTCTGATTAAACGTTTGGTTACATACACTAGTATAATTTTGGAATTTCTAAAAACCTTAGAAGATCTGGAGCAAAAAAAGTGATTGGACTATAGTGAACGTCCTTGTACTATAGGATTTTCAAAACCATGAAATATATGGGTTCAAAAGTTCTTGTATTATATTTATATGATTTTCAAAAACGGTAAAGCAAGGTCTTAACGAGCACACTTTAATTCTTTGAAACGCAGACTTTGTTATTTTAAAAAACTTTAAACAATAATTAATATATTTTATTTTTATCGAGTCAAAAAAAATTGTAAGAATTCACCCAATCTCTTGAAAATAACACCCACCATGGATCGACTACATTACCTGTAACGACATAAAATGGTGCTCAGTCTTACCTTAAAGAAGTAATTCATTTTACAATAACCATAGGAATTTCGGGAAAAGGTTTGATTTTTGTTTATTTTTGAATTTCGCTCAAAGCTACACGAGGGCTATCTGCGCTAGCCGTCCCTAATTTAGCAGTGTAAGGCCAGAGGGAAGACAACTAGTCAGCACCGTTCACCGCCATCTTTTGGGCTACTCTTTTACCAGCGAACAGCGGGATTGACTGAACATTATAACGCTCCCACGGCTGAAAGGGTGAGCATGTTTGGTGTGACGGTGACTCGAACCCACGATCCTCGGATTACGAGTCGAGTGTCTTAACCATCTAGTCATGCCAGGTCTTGAAAAAAGGTAATTCCATTTTTTCATACACGTGCTCAACACTACTCAGCAGTATTTCCTTTTTTTTTTCCTATTATTTATTTCGTTTTTAAAAATATGTAGTTTATATTTTTTAAAATTGCAGTACCAAAACAAGATGAGAGGTTAAAACTATAATACTTCACTGGGTCATTTTTTATATTCTCGACCATGCTATACTAACGCAGAAACTAAGCTGACAGAAATAAGTATCAACTGTACTTTACTTTGATCTTTCTTTCGATTAGCCTTGGATTTTAGTTGATTCGCTCGTCTGAGATACTCTTGTCGCTTGGCATCCAGTAGTCGACGTTCTGCTTTAAGTTCCTCTAACATCAGCTGTAGGCGTTCTCCTTAATTCACAGAAATATACAAGAACATAATTATATTAATGTTTGGGCTCAATATGCCAAGGTTTGTATACGCTGGAACTAAATTAGTAATAGATTCAATTTTGTACTATAAGTTCATTTATCAAAACTGCAGAATTAATACAGAATAAATTGACGTGTCTATATCAAAACTTTACTTAGTTTTATATTGTGCGACGTTTCAACCAGAAGTCCTTGATCATGGTCTTTACTAGCCATCCCTAATTTAATAGTGTAAGACTAGAGGGAAGGCAGCTAGTCATCACCACCAACCGCCAACTCTTGGGCTACTCTTTTACCAACGAATAATGGGATTGACCGTCACATTTATAACGCCCCCACGGCTAAAAGGGCGAGCATGTTTGGCGCGACGGGGATGCGAACCCGCGACCCTCAGATTACGAGTCGCAAGTGTTAACCCACCTGGCCATGTCGGGCCTAAATTTTTCGTATAGACACATCAATTCATCCTTTAGTAGCTGGACTATCCGTACCCTGGAGGGAAATTATGTAAATTTAGAACATTGCCTCCCTTATATGTAATTAAATGATCTTAAGAACTGCAAAGCACAAATGCAAAATCGCAAGCTTGTATGTATCCTCGCATTGATGCAACAAACCTTCAAATCAAGTTCGGCAAAGAATCATCAACAGAAGGCGAAGTAGTGGTGAAAAAACGCAAAATACAAAACTGAAAATTTGTATATATTTTCTCATAGACTTAATGAACCTCCATACCAAGTTTGGTGAAATTCCATCTCCACCCTACGAAATAGTTACATCGACATACAACAGATGGCATTTATTCTTTGTTGTCATTTATCCCAGTTTTTCTTCTTCGGTAACAACACTTATACAACGTAATACAGTACAGTTCAAAGCTTGCAAGACGATGACGTTCGTTAATGCTATTAAACTTTCCTAGAGAAACTGATTGATTGGTACTAATCGTTCTTTAGTCAGATATTATCTACATGTACAGGAAGGCTAATTTTTTTAAAACATATGCTAGTGAGACCGTCGTGTCGAATATACAGATTTAATACTCGCTAAGAAAAGAAAACCGACAAGAAAAGTCAAATGGTGTACGTACTGTAAAACCCCCAAGTTTTTCAGTTTCATTAATTTGTTGTTTGCTTTTAAATTCGTGCGTCTTTAAACAAGAACAGGTTAAAACTTAGGTTATACATGAGGAAATAACCTTAAGATTGTCTGATTTAGAACAAAGCCACATCGGTTGATGTGCTATGTCTACTGTGGCCCATTGTGGTACAAATAACCTTAAGAACCTATCTTGCAAAAAGTTGTCTTGTCCTTCATTTATCCGTATACGTCCGTTTTGTTATACATTTTAATATAACAATTGTCGAACATTAAGTAAAGATTACAGATGATTAATTTACATTTTTCATCCAGTGAAAATAAAGAACAACTACGGAACTAGTTTTCTGTCATTGTTCCTTACAACTATTAAACAAGTACTTTGGGTTTCAGATTTCTTTTGTAAATAAACTCAGAAACTATAAGCAATGTCCGTTCTTTTTGCTACTATAATATAGTGTAGTAAATTATCTTATTTAATGAAGTATTAAACGTCAGTCTTTATTCTAATATTGGTCCAACATAGAGGACCTGATAGCTATTTCCTAACTGTTTCTTTCAGTTTATTTTAACTTCGCTTTAATTTGATTTTGAAAATGAAAATGAAGTCATAATTGGGGTTACTCTAAGGTGTCAAAACAGAAGCCACATTTCAAAATTTGTCTTAAATTGTAGTTATTATATTAAACAAAATTATAATATTGTAAAAATAGTTGGGCCACATACAAGATCAAAACTCACAAATACTTACTGCGACTAAGAGGTTCATCATCTCTCAGTAGTTCTAATGTGGACGAAGTCTTATGCACCCTGTTTATATCTCCCTTTTTATTTCTTTCCATTGCTGGAAGTCTTGCAAGTCCATAGCCATCAGAGCGACTTCTTCGTAGTAGGTATCCTCCATCAGATGTCCAACGTGGTCGCCATTTTCTTTTTCCCAATCTTGACGTCCAACCAAAGTCCTGTTCTTGTGTGTTTACTTGTGGTTTGCTGCCAGGTCCTCCGTGAAGAGTATCCTTTCCTCTTTTCGTTCTCACTGTCCCGTCGTTTTCTTGTATCACTCCACGCTGAGAAGCTGGAGGTAATTCATTCTGGGCATTTCTTCCACGCTTTGTTCTAGGATCATGGCGTCTATAATACCATCGTCTACCATTCCCATCAACTGCCCAGGCAAGCGATCCTCTTGAGGTATAAGTGTTTTCTGGAAGTTTGTTTCTCAATGAAACATCATTCTTGTGTTCATATTTTCTGTGTGTAACACCGTTTTTACGCGCAAAAATTTCATTTTTATGTTTATGTTTTCTGTTATTCTTAACTGTTTCTTCTATTTGATCATCAACGCCGTCTGAGCCTTCTTCATCATGCAACTTCTCAACTTCCAAATCACCAAAGTCACCTTCATGTGCTTTAGCCGCACTGCCTGCTTTATCAGTATTGCTCTGTCCATCATCTTCTCTTGTTCCAGTTCGTGAACCAACCCCCATATCACCTTCACTGGCTTCTGTTAAATCCCCTATTCCATTGTTGAAGTCTCCTTCAAAACTTTCTGCTTTCTCTCCTGTTCCACTTTCATCAGCTTCAATTACATCACCTGTTCCATCATTAATATCTCCTTCACCAGCTTCAGTACCATCTCCTGTTCCATCATTAATATCTTCTTCACCAGCTTCAGTTGCATCCCCTGCTCCATCATTAATATTTTCTTCACCAGCTTTAGTTGCATTCTCTGCTCCATCGTTAATATTTTCTTCTCCAGCTTCAGTTGCATCCCCTGCTCCATCGTTAATATTTTCTTCTCCAGCTTCAGTTGCATCCCCTGCTCCATCATTAATATTTTCTTCACCAGCTTCAGTTACATCCTCTGCTCCATCATTAATATTTTCTTCACCAGCCTCAGTTACATCCTCTGCTCCATCATTAATATTTTCTTCACCAGCTTCAGTTGCATCCCCTGCTCCATCATTAATATTTTCTTCACCAGCTTCAGTTACATCCTCTGCTCCATCATTAATATTTTCTTCACCAGCTTCAGTTACATCCTCTGCTCCATCATTAATATTTTCTTCACCAGCTTTAGTTGCATCCTCTGCTCCATCATTAATATTTTCCTCTCCACCTTCAGTTGCATCCCCTGCTCCATCATTAATATTTTCTTCACCAGCTTCAGTTGCATCCCCCGTTCCATCATTAATATTTTCTTCACCAGCTTCAGTTGCATCCCCCGTTCCATCATTAATATTTTCTTCACCACCTTCAGTTGCATCCCCTGCTCCATCATTAATATTTTCTTCACCAGCTTCAGTTGCATCCCCCGTTCCATCATTAATATCATCTTTGCCAGCTTCAGTTGCATCCCCCGTTCTATCATTAATATCTTCTTCGCCAGCTTCTATTCTAGTCCCATCTCCATCTCGTTCTAATACATCTTGTGTTCCATCTTCAAGAACAGCTTCACCTGTATGCGAATCTCCAATATCTTCGTCAATATAATTTTCCTTACTGTCATGAACACTTACTTTATCAATTTCTGTTTCTGTCTGCATGTTTTCTAATTCTGTGCTATCAGTTTGTGTCATTGTTTCACCAAGTTCCTTCACAGATACCTCGATTTTTAATCGACCACGCTGAGTTTGACTAGATTCACTTCCTGCTTTAATTTCTGCGTTATCTTGTAAAACGGAACTTGCATAGCGTTCTTCATTGTTCTCATGATCTGAATCCTGGTCCAGAACTTTTCCTTCAGAACTTTTGTTTTCAATCCATTCTTCTTCATTCTTATTCATAAACGTTGTAGGTTCATCACCTCCATTATCTCCACTGGCTGGGATCGTTCCATCATTCACTGTATGCCTGTATCTCCTCTTTTCTGTTCTTTCTTCTCGGGTCTCTGTTATAATCTTCCTTACGATGTACTTATTACCTTCTTCAGCATCAGAACCATTATCATCAAGAGTTATAACATGCTCTCGAATAACAGCTGTTCCACTCTCTACCTCAGGATCTCTTTCTTCGTCTTCAACGTATTGAACTATTTCACTAATCTCGTTACCTGTAGCATTGTTTCCGTCAGCATCAAGAAGTTTAATACTGGTCTTTTCAATAATATACTCTTCATTTGAACTCTTTGAAGGAGAATTGTACTTACTGTCTTCAGTAAAAAGTTGCCCCTTGGATACTGTACTAACACTATTACTATTTGTCAAAGTGTTTTGTCTGTTATTGTTCTGTTTGCCAAAAGTTTTCTTTTGGTATTTCTGTGAAGACATTCTTTCTCTTCTTATAGCTTCAGCTTGATCCGTGTGCTGTTCCACCTTAGACTCGTTCCTCTTTGTTATCCTTTTTCTGTCGGGGAGACCATTTTTACTTTTTGATTGAGACTTTGGAATGTTATTGACTCTTCTGTTAGAAGAAAGTTCATGAGACTTATTGTTGACTGTACGTCTAATTCCTTTATTTTTTATCACTTTTTCCCCTTCAACCTGATCGTAACTGACATTTTCGTCTTCATCTTCATCAAAATAGTTTTCTTCGGCATCTTCCTTCCTGGTCCCAGTTTCTTGTTCATTTAATTTGTATTTCGCCTCTTTTCCTTTTTTTCTGCGTAAATAGATAAAAATGTTAAGATGATATACGGCATGAAAGCAAGACATAATATTGACGAAACATTTTGAGCGTGTTGCTATCTTCTACGTAAAAGATTTTCAATAATTTAAATATCAGGGAACAGTTTTTGTTTTGGTTTTTAAATCCCACAAATCGGCAAGGTGGCTGTAACAGTGGTTGAAAAACACTGGCCTATATGAGTGGAGTCGATTGCTTTATCTGTATGTATGTGTGTAGATATCAAAATAATAGTAATGTTTTTTGTATGTCCATGTAGCTGTTTTGCAGGATGTGGATGAATCCTCAGCAAAACGTGTATGGAGGTTCATTAGGTTCAAGCGGGGGATATATATAAATATTCAGTTTTGCTGGTTTTTTATGGGTGTTTTTGTGGTTTTTTTACCACTATTTCGCCCCCTGTAAATGGATCTTAACCAACTTTCGTGTGGAGGTTCATTAGGTCCATGCAGGGGGACACAGAAATTTTTCACTTTTGCAGTTTTAATGGGCGATTTTTAAATTTCGGATAAAGGACAATTGTCTTCCATTAATCATGAATTTATATAACTGCCGTCCAGGGGACGGGTACTCCAACTAGTACATTAATAAAGTTTGTATCACATTATATTTTGTTAAGAATTTCAACCAAATGCTGTGTAACAGTGGAGTAAAATGATACCTTCTGTTTTAGTTAAGTATACTTATAATCACAGTCACATAATTTCAATATGAGGTTCGTGATAACGCTGATACATTATCTTACTGAGTACGCATATCAAAGAATTGTTATCATGATACACATGTTGGGATAAAATGGTGTACATAAAATATGTTGGTATGTTCGTGTTTGAATTTCGTTCACAGCTACACGAGGGCTATCTGCGCTAGCCGTCCCTAATTTAGCAGTGTAAGACTAGAAGTAAGGCAGCTGGTCATCACTACCCACCGCCAACTCTTGGGCTACTCTTTTACCAACGAATAGTGGGATTGAGCGTCACATTATAATGCTCCCATGGCTGAAAGGGCGAGCATATTTGGTGTGAAGGGGATTCGAACCGGCGACCCTCAGATTACGAGTCGAGCGCTTTAACCGCCTGGCCATGCCCGTCCATAAATACGATGGTCTTGCAATGTTAAATTCGGTTCATCCACATGTAAAACATTTTTAAAACTTTAATATTTACATGATGCATTTTATATCTTGTCATACACCAGATTATATTCTGCAACTTACTGGCTAGAACTGTTTCCCTATTAACAATTATGCTATTCCAATAGGGTTTTAAGAGAGGTACGACGAACAACAAACGCTTGTAAATTAATATTTACCGTCTATATCGAACGTTACTTTCGTCAGTTTCTCCTCTGCTAACCATAAGTCGTCTTGGTTTTCCCCTTTCATCAGAACGTGGCGCTGTACTGTACTTTTGCTGTTTTACAAATTTTGAAGACACAGTGTTGTTTGACTGAGTGGTTGATTCTATGTAATTACCTTTAGTTCCACCAAAAGAAGTATCTGGAAAATGTTCAAATATTAATTATGAGAAAAAAATACCATCTCCGTATAAACCTGCGCTTGTAAGGTGTGCAATACTTACACCACTTTATACAAGAAGACTTGTAAGTATTGCACACCTTACCATCTCCGTATAAACCTCCGCTTGTAAGGTGTGCAATACTTACACCACTTTATACAAGAAGACTTGTAAGTATTGCACACCTTACCATCTCCGTATAAACCTCCGCTTGTAAGATGTGCAATACTTACACCACTTTATACAAGAAGACTTGTAAGTATTGCACACCTTACCATCTCCGTATAAACCTCCGCTTGTAAGGTGTGCAATACTTACACCACTTTATACAAGAAGGTAAGTGGAGCAGGTTTAAACAGTTTAAGTAAAACGAAAAAAACAGAAACACTAGCAAAATTAACAAGTACAGAATTATGTTATAAAATTAGAAATGATTGTAAAAAATGTATTATAAAATATATTAGGTTTCGTGGTTTTCCTTCTATTTTCATTCGAATATTTTATCTCGAAGTTCTAATGAAGTTCATTCCAAAAAGACCATTTCCGATTCAGATGTTTTTCGTGTAAGCAGTCAACAAATGTCCACAAAATCCAATATAATATACAATTTCTGTACAAAGCTTTGAGGCAACAAATGTCCACAAAATCCAGTATAATATACAATTTCTGTACAAAGCTTTGAGGCAACAAATGTCCACAAAATCCAATATAATAGACAGCTACCGTATAAAGCTTTGAGTTAACATATATCCACTAAATACGATACGGTTTTTGCGATCCATGAGTCAGCAATTGTGTACTAAATCCAAAACAATACACAACTTCTGCATACAAGTATAGTGTAATTAGTTTACTGTTTTAAAGGTCAGGAAGGTAAACACAAAGGGACTTTTTTTTCCATTGTACTAACAAAGATAAGAAAGAAGTAAACAAATGACTGAAGCCCACGCTTGTCATACAGAAAAAGGTACATTGATGGTTAAAATGGTATCTGACTAAACTCTCTTTTAACCATCAATTACTGTTACAACAACTTCATACCATTACTTTCCAATAATTGCTATGATGTATAAAACTCCTACGTAAGGACTTCAGAATATCATTACTCAAATAAGTATATTGTCGTGTGAAACCACCTTATCAGATTAAAAAATACTAGTACCAGATGAATTCAGAATATTACTAACCAGTACCATCATACGAAGACTAGAATATTACTACGCAGTATCATATAGAACTACTATACAAGGTCTTTAGAACATTAATATCAAATAACTTTAGATCATTACCAACCACTATCACATACAACCCTATCTGAAGACTTTAGAATATTACTATCAAATAACTTTAGATCATTACCAACCACAATCACATACAACCCTATCTGAAGACTTTAGAATATTACTATCAAATAACTTTAGATCATTACCAACCACTATCACATACAACCCTATCTGAAGACTTTAGAATATTACTATCAAATGTCATATAACTGTACGAGGACATTTGAATATTACTTTCCAATAAAATTCAGTACCATACAAAAAACCACTGATAAAAAAATTCAGAATATTATTACTCAACAAACCCAGTATTATAGAGAATTACTATGTAAATACTTTACATAATTCTTAGTCTAATCAAACTATGAAAATCCTCTAAATCTGATGAAGTATAGAACCAAATAAACAGTCAGAACATATTGGACTGAAACCATTACTGTCCCCTAACTCTACTTATGTATGTAAATATATTTATATATATTTTTTGTGTGCGTATTAACTCTCCAGTAGTTCCAGGTTATGACTTTCTGTTAAATCTGACGTATAAAATTGTTCTTCAGTGATTACAGTCAGTTTGAATGAATATAAATGAGCATACAATATTTGTTCAGCATTTTCAGGTATTTAATGTTCACTTGCTGTTTTACAGGAGTTGTTAAAAATAGGAATTCCTCCTTCTTCTTGCTCAACCGTGTCTTATCTCTTTTATACCATTTGTCACAAGTTATTGCATTTTCTTTCTGTAAATTAGGACCACGAATATCTCATTTTCTTATGTTCAGATATAATGACCCTTGGCTTACCACAATATTAGACAGTCACAGGAACAGTTGCCAACAGACTTCAGTGTGGTCAGACTGTTGAAATGAGCATTGAAAATCCATCGTAACCATACATTAGATGGATTATAGAAATCAAACTGGGAGGGGGTAGTTGCTTTAGGTAAGACAGCCTTATAATATAGCCTTTTGCAATCGAAACTACGCTACAGGGATATTGTAAAGATGCACTGTAGTTAGATAGAATATGACTGGACGTGGCGACATGATATAACGTACCAATGGAAATGAGGAAAGAGCTGTTTTATCTGAATTTTTCAGTGGCAGTCATAACCAATGTCACTCTCAGTTACCATTTTATAATTGTGTTGAATGTCAACTTTGGTGAAAACACCGAAGTAATGCCTCTAATAACAAACACATAACGTTGAGCATCTCTCGCGCAGTGTACTAATATCACACATATGGTTATTTCTGAACACATCTTGCATAATTCAGTGGTTTCAATTGGTATTTTGCACAAGCCTAGTACTATTTAGCACTATTAGTACTGTTTATGCTTTATTTCTAGCTGTTTATATTTGTATTAATAACGTGACACTGTTTCTATCCTTATTAAGTCCACTATTTGTTATGGATACTTTCCCTGTATCTGTTAGTGAAATGTGTTAAATTTTCATTTAGGATAATTCATACTTACCCTCACTGTACTGAGATTTATTATCTAGTGTCTCTTCAACGCCACTATCCTCTCCTTGTGACCAATTAGGATCACCTACGTATAATCCTTCCTTTAAATAGATCTCAGGTTCGGGGGCCTTGGGAATATAAAAAATAGAAGTTACCTAATAGAACAAAGGCCTAATAGTAATAAAATCTAGAAAGTATCAGGTAAATAAGAACGATGGATACACATTGGAAACCAAAGTAACTAAATCTTCATTTCTGTGATACACATATATCAATGATCTTTATCTACAAACATGAATAAAAACCCTATAATTAGAACGCTTTCTAAAGGCCGACTTCTCTTCAAACTGAACACCCCTAGTTTGCCCCTCAAGGAAAAAGTTCCATCTTTCAAAACCGCTCGGGTTATAGGGTTTTTATTCATGTCTGCCACGTGTTTTTCTAATATTATGAATTAATTTACAGTAATTGTATATTTTACCAAACATCTTATGAAAATTAATTTGTTAACTTTTTCGATTCTTCCTTACAAAAAGGAGGGTTTTGATCCTTTGTTACAAATATATTGCTTAATTAAAGTATTTTTATCTAAACGTTTGAGTCAAACGTGCTCGATAGCCACAAAGAATCTGTGATAAATGCCAAACTAACGCGTATTGATTTCAGTATTTGACTTAAGCCTAAACTATTTTACAATAGGCTAATCTGCTCGTGCTGATAATTAAACAAATCACTTTCTAGTAAAAGACAGTGCTCGTGCAAGAAAAATACCGCTGAATTTCTCTTACAGGAATATCACTAATTGGAATTACATTATTATTGCTTGCTATTACCTCCTATAATAATAATCTTCCTGTTTAATAAAATCCAAGAAACAAGTTTTAGTGTGTGCGTATGCACATACTTATATAATAACATTCTTTATATAAAAAATGCGTTTTACACCTTTTATTTGACAATAATATTGTGAAATTTAAAACGTTCAGATACTGTATAACGGATATTCCTTTTTAGAAAAAATATATCTCATATTTACGAGAAAAAAAAAAAAAGAGAAACTAGCCTCAATTCTTAACGTTGAAATATCCTACAACTATTACATCTTTATAGTCCCGTGATAAGTTAGCGGTAAGTCCACAGGGCTAAGACGATAAAATCGGAAAGTCGATTCTCCGCAATGGACACAGCTCATTGTGTGGCTCTGCACTAACACAACATCAACATGTATCATTGTATATCTAAAAGTGTGACATTTAACTTAACAATTTATTTATACTTATTAATATATATAAGCATTCTCACCTGAATGTTTATAAAACTGTTTTAAAAAACGAATCACTTGTATGTGTTCTTTTCAATACGTAGTTTACATTTGTATGTGACGCTTTAACCCTCGAGAGAAACGTAAGCCGAAACCTCGAAGTTGAAATAAAAAAACGTTTTTCCGTGTGTTTTTTCTGGAGTGTTTTAGTCATTTTTTCTAAACAGTTTCAATCCTACGGTTTTCTCTGTAAAGTTTAAAAACTGATACACACATATATATTAAGTTTCTTAACTACATCATCTCTACTTGTAATATTCTGCGTGTTCTCGAGGTAAAACAGAAGCAGAAACTTGTTAACAAATTTATCTTGAGTTGTACGTATGTGTTTCATAAGATATATCTGTGTAACAAATACGAACAATTTAGGCCTAACTGATCATAAACTATACATATGCAGGACTTTGCAATTTATATATGTGCGCCCCCTGGTAGAAAGCTAATTCATCATGAACCATGTTATTCAAATTTAGAGTGGTATCGTGATGAAGCCCTCTTTTAAAAATGATTTAGTTGTCTGTATTTTTATATTTTTCATAAAGCAAATTTTAATTGATAAAACAAGAATAACGAACGAAACGATGTCTATAACTAACACATATAAGGTTAATTATAATTATTACTTTAAGATCTGTTATTTTCCTCATGTCCAGGAAGGACTCCCACATTTTGGTTATCGTTAGAAGTCATTGGTTTCGCATTTAATTTCATGGCCAGGTGGTTAGAACGCTCGACTCGTAATCTGAGAGTTACTGTTTCGAATCCCTCTCCCGCCAGGCATGCTCGCCCTTTCAGCTGTGGGGGAGGGCATTATAATGTGACGATCAATCCAACTATTCCTTGGTAAAAGAGTAGCCCAAGGGTTGGCAGTAGGTGGTGACGAATAGTTGTCTTTCCTCTAGCATGTGTTTCATCCTGCTAAATTAGAGACGGTTAGTGCAGATATCCCTCGTGTAGCTTTGTGCAAAATTTAAAAAAAACATACATTTAATTTCCATTAAAATGAAAAAAATCTAGGGGGAGTCGGTGCATTTTCTGAGAGTATGAAATGGCTTATTTGCTCGTGTAATAATTCTACTTGAACTACTCAAAAACTAACATAATAAAAATAAATTATGTTACATAGATATTCAGCACTGTTGTCTGCGTTCCTCACCCAGACCAATGTTTCTCAAACTTCTTAAGTCGTCCTTCCCCCCAAAAAAAAACAACGTTCAACTCATTCAAATTGCAATATGTGTGTGTGTGTGTGTGTGTGTGTGTAGCCAATAATAACAACAACGACCTTAACCTTAGAAATAAAACAAAAGGCGAAACGTTTTCTTAACGCTTCTTACATGACCTCTACACAGTTTAAGAACCATTCACCAAACTAGACTGTCTATACATATCATATGAATGCTCACAACATAATTTCACTCTTGATAATATTGTTTTTTTGTTTTGTTTATTCTTATACACAAAGATGTACAATAAAATATATGTATTGTACATAGTACGAGTAGTGTGTGTTGTTATTGTTTTTTGCCATTACAAATCTTCAGATTTCTGGCTGAGCCACTATGGCCAACACTACCATGAAAATCACCTGGGATCTACATTCATCACAAGCCATAATTAACAGCATAACTCTTTCAACATATTTAAAATACCAATTCTTATTTCAACAAATTACATGATGAAGAACATACGTACGTTATATATATATATATAACATATCGATACTTATATGATTAGCACCACCTTGATAACAACATCAGGCCCGGCACGGTCAGATGGATTAAGGCGTTCGATTCGTAATCTAACGGTCGTGGTTTCGAATCCCTGTCGCACCAAATATGCTCGCCATTTCAGCCACGGGGGCGTCATAATATGACGGTCAATCCCACTATTTGTTGGTAAAAAAAATAGCCGAAGAGTTGGCGGTAGGTAGCGATGATTAGCTGCTTTCCCTTTAGTCTTACACTGCTAAATTAGGGACGGCTAGCACAGATAGCCATCGAGTAGCTTTGTGCGAAATTCAAAACAAACAAAGAATCAAAGTTTTACAAATACAAAGAAATAAAAGCAATAAAGAAAATCTTACAAAAGGTGGTAGAAAATGCTTGGCTTTCATTTCCTTTTCTTGGTGTGGTTTTACCTGTAAGATAATATTTTTGTTGAGTTTGTTAACATTGTTTTCAATGTACATTTAATACACTGAACTAAAGAGCATTTGTTGCTACAAGGTTTTTGTCTAAAGCGTTAAGAGCTAAAAGGTATCTTGTTAATCAATTTATTCATCAGTTAGAAGTAGGAAGTTATGAGACAATAAATCTAACAATAATAAATATCGAAATATCACTGGACTAACCTGCGTGAAGTTCCTCCCAACACTTCGTAAGAAGACGTAATTTTTGGGTACTACATCGTAAGATAACTGTCGGTGGATAACCTTTCGAAGTTCCGTGAGATTCGTTGTCGGTAAAACCCTAAAGAAACCATACAAAAATATCAATACTGAAACCATAGTTCAAATATAAAAATATTCAGTGTTCCTTTTTTTCTTTCTTTTTTCATCTTTCATCGAGGATACTCTTAATTAATTAGTTGAAGTAGTAGTGTTAGTTTTAATCACGGGTGACTATGTAATTAGTTGAAGTAGTAGTGTTAGTTTTAATCACGGGTGACTATGTAATTAGTTGAAGTAGTAGTGTTAGTTTTAATCACGGGTGACTATGTAATTAGTTGAAGTAGTAGTGTTAGTTTTAATCACGGGTGACTATGTAATTAGTTGAAGTAGTGGTGTTAGTTTTAATCACGGGTGACTATGTAATTAGTTGAAGTAGTAGTGTTAGTTTTAATCACGGGTGACTATGTAATTAGTTGAAGTAGTAGTGTTAGTTTTAATCACGGGTGACTATGTAATTAGTTGAAGTAGTAGTGTTAGTTTTAATCACGGGTGACTATGTAATTAGTTGAAGTAGTGGTGTTAGTTTTAATCACGGGTGACTATGTAATTAGTTGAAGTAGTAGTGTTAGTTTTAATCACGGGTGACTATGTAATTAGTTGAAGTAGTAGTGTTAGTTTTAATCACGGGTGACTATGTAATTAGTTGAAGTAGTAGTGTTAGTTTTAATCACGGGTGACTATGTAATTAGTTGAAGTAGTAGTGTTAGTTTTAATCACGGGTGACTATGTAATTAGTTGAAGTAGTGGTGTTAGTTTTAATCACGGGTGACTATGTAATTAGTTGAAGTAGTAGTGTTAGTTTTAATCACGGGTGACTATGTAATTAGTTGAAGTAGTAGTGTTAGTTTTAATCACGAATGACTATGTAATTAGTTGAAGTAGTAATGTTAGTTTTAATCACGGGTGACTATGTAATTAGTTGAAGTAGTAGTGTTAGTTTTAATCACGGGTGACTATGTAATTAGTTGAAGTAGTAGTGTTAGTTTTAATCACGGATGACTATGTAATTAGTTGAAGTAGTAGTGTTAGTTTTAATCACGGGTGACTATGTAATTAGTTGAAGTAGTAGTGTTAGTTTTAATCACGGATGACTATGTAATTAGTTGAAGTAGTAATGTTAGTTTTAATCACGGGTGACTATGTAATTAGTTGAAGTAGTAGTGTTAGTTTTAATCACGGGTGACTATGCAATTAGTTGAAGTAGTAGTGTTAGTTTTAATCACGGGTGACTATGTAATTAGTTGAAGTAGTAGTGTTAGTTTTAATCACGGGTGACTATGTAATTAGTTGAAGTAGTAGTGTTAGTTTTAATCACGGATGACTATGTAATTAGTTGAAGTAGTAGTGTTAGTTTTAATCACGGATGACTATGTAATTAGTTGAAGTAGTAGTGTTAGTTTTAATCACGGGTGACTATGTAATTAGTTGAAGTAGTAGTGTTAGTTTTAATCACGGATGACTATGTAATTAGTTGAAGTAGTAATGTTAGATTTAATCACGGATGACTATGTAATTAGTTGAAGTAGTAATGTTAGATTTAATCACGGATGACTATGTAATTAGTTGAAGTAGTAGTGTTAGTTTTAATCACGGGTGACTATGCAATTAGTTGAAGTAGTAGTGTTAGTTTTAATCACGGGTGACTATGTAATTAGTTGAAGTAGTAGTGTTAGTTTTAATCACGGGTGACTATGTAATTAGTTGAAGTAGTAGTGTTAGTTTTAATCACGGGTGACTATGTAATTAGTTGAAGTAGTAATGTTAGTTTTAATCACGGGTGACTATGTAATTAGTTGAAGTAGTAGTGTTAGTTTTAATCACGGGTGACTATGTAATTAGTTGAAGTAGTAGTGTTAGTTTTAATCACGGATGACTATGTAATTAGTTGAAGTAGTAGTGTTAGTTTTAATCACGGGTGACTATGTAATTAGTTGAAGTAGTAGTGTTAGTTTTAATCACGGATGACTATGTAATTAGTTGAAGTAGTAGTGTTAGTTTTAATCACGGATGACTATGTAATTAGTTGAAGTAGTAGTGTTAGTTTTAATCAC
The DNA here is from genome assembly GCF_004210375.1 of Tachypleus tridentatus. NCBI lineage: Eukaryota > Metazoa > Arthropoda > Merostomata > Xiphosura > Limulidae > Tachypleus > Tachypleus tridentatus. The sequence continues at coordinate 132,998,127 of NC_134826.1, forward strand.
GGATGACTATGTAATTAGTTGAAGTAGTGTTAGTTTTAATCACGGGTGACTATGTAATTAGTTGAAGTAGTAGTGTTAGTTTTAATCACGGATGACTATGTAATTAGTTGAAGTAGTAATGTTAGATTTAATCACGGATGACTATGTAATTAGTTGAAGTAGTAATGTTAGATTTAATCACGGATGACTATGTAATTAGTTGAAGTAGTAGTGTTAGTTTTAATCACGGGTGACTATGCAATTAGTTGAAGTAGTAGTGTTAGTTTTAATCACGGGTGACTATGTAATTAGTTGAAGTAGTAGTGTTAGTTTTAATCACGGGTGACTATGTAATTAGTTGAAGTAGTAGTGTTAGTTTTAATCACGGGTGACTCATGTAATTAGTTGAAGTAGTAATGTTAGTTTTAATCACGGGTGACTATGTAATTAGTTGAAGTAGTAGTGTTAGTTTTAATCACGGGTGACTATGTAATTAGTTGAAGTAGTAGTGTTAGTTTTAATCACGGATGACTATGTAATTAGTTGAAGTAGTAGTGTTAGTTTTAATCACGGGTGACTATGTAATTAGTTGAAGTAGTAGTGTTAGTTTTAATCACGGATGACTATGTAGTAGTGTTAGTTTTAATTGAAGTAGTAGTGTGAAGTAGTAGTGTTTTTAATCACGGGTGACTATGTAATTAGTGAAGTAGTAGTGTTAGTTTTAATCACGGGTGACTATGTAATTATAGTAGTAGTGTTAGTTTTAATCACGGATGACTATGTAATTAGTTGAAGTAGTAGTGTTAGTTTTAATCACTATGTAATTAGTTGAAGTAGTAGTGTTAGTTTTAATGTGACTATTAGTTGAAGTAGTAGTGTTAGTTTTAATCACGGGTGACTATGTAATTAGTTGAAGTAGTAGTGTTAGTTTTAAACACGGATGACTATGTAATTAGTTGAAGTAGTAGTGTTAGTTTTAATCACGGGGACTATGTAATTAGTTGAAGTAGTAGTGTTAGTTTTAATCACGGGTGACTATGTAATTAGTTGAAGTAGTAGTGTTAGTTTTAATCACGGGTGACTATGTAATTAGTTGAAGTAGTAGTGTTAGTTTTAATCACGGGTGACTATGTAATTAGTTGAAGTAGTAGTGTTAGTTTTAATCACGGGTGACTATGTAATTAGTTGAAGTAGTAGTGTTAGTTTTAAACACGGATGACTATGTAATTAGTTGAAGTAGTAGTGTTAGTTTTAATCACGGGTGACTATGTAATTAGTTGAAGTAGTAGTGTTAGTTTTAATCACGGGTGACTATGTAATTAGTTGAAGTATTAGTGTTAGTTTTAATCACGGGTGACTATGTAATTAGTTGAAGTATTAGTGTTAGTTTTAATCACGGGTGACTATGTAATTAGTTGAAGTATTAGTGTTAGTTTTAATCACGGGGGACTATGTAATTAGTTGAAGTAGTAGTGTTAGTTTTAATCACGGATGACTATGTAATTAGTTGAAGTAGTAGTGTTAGTTTTAATCACGGGTGACTATGGTTGGAATATAATAATCTCAAATGAAAACAGCAAACTTTTTCTTTCGTACCTTTATACTGTTTGAACTGTCATTGCTATGGAAATTAGAAGTTTCTAGTAACGCTATTTTTAATATTGCTTTCAAGGTAGTCATACAAAATTCTCTCCGAAACGCGGTAAAAGTTCGTCTATCTATGACATTTGTTAACAGGAAATGAAGGCTTGTCTGGAATAATGCGAAACACGACAGCTGTAGCAGACAAGGATCTTCAAACGATTAATCTGGGAAGAGCATATACATTACATTAATCATTAAACACGGGAATTAATCCCAACAGTTACAATATTCATGTAATCTGTTGTTTCGTTCTGCTGCGTGAACGTGATTCTAAAGTCTAGTTTCAAATCTCTCCGTCATGTTTGTTTTTAAAGGTATTTTCATGAGACATAACAATCCTTGACCAAGTCTGGAGGGGGGGATGTAACGTAGCAGGAATATTAAATGTTACCACAAGTGAATCGAAGATATATCTGTCGCATGGCAATTACAGAAAGCACGTAATTACACAAACGAATAAAACTGGAACCATGCAAAAAAAATTTCGCTACTTTCTGAAGTGCCATGGATGATTATGGGTCTAATAATAACAGTGAAGACGCTTTTTGTTTTATCAACCGTTTTCATCTTTATCATTAAACTTAGTTTTCTCCATAATTATTAAAGGCTATTGATAGCGCCCTCTAGAAGTATAACTTACAAATATTCTTATAAATAACCTTACAAAAAACATTCTCGCCCTTTCAGCCTTGGAAGCGTTTTAAGTAACGGTCAATCCCACCATTCGTTGGCCAAAGAGGAGCCTAAGAGTTGGTGTTGGGTGTAGCATTGACTAGCTGCCTTCCCTCTATTCTAACATTCTTACTCTATGCTGATCGCATAGGTAGCCCTCGCGTAGCTTTACGTGAAATTCTATACATTCCGAACATGCCAGCCCTTGGAGTCGCGACTTGCATCTAAGACGATATATAGCCATAGTAAATAAAATGTACAATTAATAACGTACGACTAACATTTTGAAAATACTAAGAATGGGGTTAAAAACTGAAACAAAAACGAAGAGATATTCGAAACCTCATAAACACATCACGCCGCGTGAAGGTTAGAAATGTCATAAAATAGGTTTTAATAAATATTAGAATCGCCACAAATCAAAATACGTCAAAGGAATGTTAAAAACAATGACGTAATTCTTGTTCTTGTTACGAAAGTAAACAACAAGAGTAATATTATGACACAAAAAGTACAACTTACATAATTTTCTCTTAACAGTGATATATATTTGTGAATATTTCTATAGCTAAATTAATAAGGCCTAAGTGGGATCAAATTCATAACAAAATGTCGTTAAGAAGAAATGCTGACCAACCTAAACCAATTTTTCCTGCTTAAAATCAAGCTAAGTTTGTTGATTCTTACATATTTTACACCACAAATGATCAAATAGCTCTAAGAGGTATTTGAAAACAAACTACATTTCAATGTTTTTCCATAATTGGTCCGGCATGACCAGGTGTTTAGGGCGTTCGACTTGTAATCTGACGGTTGCGGGTTCGAATCCTCGTCGCTCAAACATGACCGTCCTTTCAGCCGTGGAAGCGTTATAAAGTGACGGTCAATCCTTCTATTCGTTGGTAAAAGAGTAACCCAAGAGTTGGCGGCGGGTGGCGATGACTAGCTGCCTTCCCTTTGGTCTTACACTGCTAAATTAGAGACGATTAGCATAGGTAGCTCTCGTGTAGCTTTGCGCGAAATTCAAAAACAAACAAACAAAAACAATCTTCCATAATTTTCACCAGAGGTGATCAAATAGCTCTAAGTGTTTGAAAGCAATCTACATTTGGATGTTGTTACACAGTTTACACCAAAAACGATCAAATAGGTCTAAGGGGCATTTGAAAACAATTTACATTTGAATATTCTTACACAGTTTACACCGGCCCGGCAGGGCCAGGTGGATTAAACCGTTCAACTCATAACCTGAGGGTCGCGGGTTCAAATCCCCGTCGCACCAAACCTGCTCGCCCTTTCAGTCATGGGGGCGTTATAATGTTACGGTCAACCCTACTACTCGTTGGTAAAAGAGTAGCTCAAGAGTTGGTGGTAGGTGGTGATGACTAGCTGCTTTCCCTCTAGTCTTACACTGCTAAATTAGGGACAGCTAGCGCAGATAGCCCTCGACTAGCTTTGCGCGAAATTCGAAAAACCAAACAGTTTACACCAGAGACGATCAAATAGCTCTAAGTAGCTTTTGAAAAATAATTAAGAGGCTTTAATAATTGTTATTTTCGTCTATCAACAAAACTTGTCATAACTGAATGAAAGTTTTATATATATATATATATACTTGACAAAAAGTGTGTATTAAGTATTAAATGGTTAGTTTAATAGTTTTACTTTGTAACTTCATTTTTTTAATATATCAAAATAAGACATCCCCCGAAAATAAGCCCTAGTGTCATATTTTGGAGTGAAAATTAATATAAGCCCTGTCTTATTTTCGGAGAAACACGGTATCTACACATACACTTCGTGCAAATAAAACATTTATCTTATAGTTCCATAGATTATTTGCACTTTTATCAGTTAGGTATTAACTAGAAAACGTTTACATAAAAAACCCTTTCAATGTTTTGTAATTAATCCTTAATCTAATGTGGAGTCTAGTTAATAGGTGGCGTTTTATTTTTTTATTTATTTAGAAAATATATATTCATTGGGGAAAAGTACTTAGGTCTATCCTCATCATGTAAACAAGTTCGCTCACTTGTTCATTTTTTCTCCACTTTTTGTCAAAACAGTTTATTGTACTATGTAGGAGTCTATCTGTTATTGTTTCCATGTGTGTGTATTTATGCATCAATTCTGGTGATGTTGTTCTGGGTACTTCATAAGCTGTTGTGGAAAGTGTATTTTGTATTGTTTGTAGTTTTGTTTGAACTAGTTGTTTGCTTACACTTATATATGCAGGGGTTGCATAGTCAATGACAGGTCTAATATATGTTTTGTATCTTTTTATAATGTTGTCTGCCGTAGCTCCACTGTTTTTGCCAGCTAGACTCCTAGCACAGTTTGTTCTATTCTAATATTATTTACGAGGTTTACTCACGTAAGTTTTAAGTCAAAGGTAAGTCCTAAAATTTTGCTGATGTAGCAGTCTGGAGTAGTTCTCCATTCATATAGATCTGTGGTTGTGTTTTTTTTATGTTTAGTTGAGTTAGTGAATAATAAAATTATTTGTTTGTTTTTTTTTAATTTTGGGCAAAACTACACGAGGGCTATCTGTGCTAGCCATCCCTAATTTTGCAGTGTAAAACTAGAAGGAAGGCAGCTAGTCATCATAACCCACCGCCAACTCCTGGGCTACTCTTTTACCAACGAATAGTGGGATTAATCGTACATCATAATGCCCCCACGGCTGAAAGAGCGGGGTTCGAACCCCCGACCCTCAAATTGCGAGTCGAACGTCTTAACCGCCTGGCCATGCCGAGCCTTGTAATAAAATAGGATAAAATGTCAAAACTTTAAATATTAGGTAACATGAATATCAAGATTGGAATATTCTAAGCGATTGAGCGATAAGACTGAAGACTAGAAAGACTAAATATCTGGGATTCGATCCCCGTGGTTTACGTATTACAGGTAGCTTATTGTATAGTTTTGTGTTTAACACCAATAAACAAACAAATAATGTTAAACCACACAAAAAGCTACTGAACTGACGTAATTTGTGACCGTTCGGTAACTTATTTGATTTTAATGAAAATATCAATTAATGTGGAAAGATATTTTTCGTTTAAGACAAGTTTCGTAGAGTCAGAAGGTAAACGTGAAAGTCTTCTAACTCATTGCTATTTGTATTTCAATACCATTATAACATTTATGTGCTTTCTATCTTATAAAAAAAGAATCAGTTACCTAAATATTAACTCTGCTTTTCTATCACTAGGTAGCGCTTTAAAAGTACCTAATTTTTAGTCTTCACATGATTTTAACCTAAAGAAATTTTCTGGTAAAATATTATTTTAAGTTTTACGCACAAAACTCTAAATTTCAGGAAAAGAAGATTTTATCAGTTAGACAAGCCCCCTTCTTCAGTGGCACAGCGGCATGTCTGCGGACTTACAACGCTAGAATTCGGGTTTCGATACTCTTGGTGAGCAGTTCACAGAGAGCCCATTGTGTAGCTTTGTGCTTAATTACAAACAACAACATTTAGAGAAAACGCATTTCCTTGTGGATTAAGATGACAATTAACTCTATTTAACCTGTTTTAAAATCAGTAGAAACTCTTTTAAAATTTCCATAACTTAAAAAACAATGAACTGATTGTGTAACAACAACACATGGTGATCATCTCACAGATAGCCCATTGTGCAACTTGTGAGTTTAATTACAAACAACAACATTTAGACAAAACGAATTTGTACTTAACACCAATGTTCAAATTTAGATAGCTGTCGACTGGTAGTCTGAGGGTCGCGGGTTCGAGTCCCCGTTACACCAAACATGCTCGTCATTTTAGCCGTGGGGTCGTTATCATGTGCTATTCCCTATAGATGTGAACACTTTCAGCGTTATTTATATTTCTTATTAGTATAAAATAGCCTGTGGAGTTTCAGTAACCCCCCTATAATCAACAAAATTTAAAACAACATGCCAGGGGAACTCTCTTTTCTCCCTCTGGAATTGTTATTTTGTTTGTACTGTTACTGAATCCTAGGTAAGAACACTTGTTACTCTACTCACAGTATGTTAAATTTTATCCACTGTCCGTTGTTTGTAGTTTTAATTAACATACCCTTTAAGTATCATGTACAGTTCATGGGGTAATATTAACTCATATTTTGACAAGCTTCGCACTATTAGTCCATGTTCACAATACAGTTCAATTTAGTATTCATATATACACATACATATACAATCCTATTTTTACATATAGAATTTGTTTTGTTTGTTTTTGATGTTCTTGTTTTTTGGAATTTCGCGTTAGCCGTCCCTAATTTAGCAGTGTAAGACTAGTCATCTAGGAAGGCAGCTAGTCATCACCACCCACCGCCATCTCTTGGGTTACTTTTTTACCAACGAATAGTGAGATTGACCGTAACATTATAACGCCCCCGCGGCTGAAAGGGCGAGCATGTTTGGTGCGAGAGGGATTCGATCCCGCGCCCCTCAGATCACGAGTCGAACGCCTTAACCCACCTGGCCATGCCGGGCCTGCATATAGAACCATTTTAAAATAGAACTACATTTGAGTTTATGATTCAGTTGGTCTGGATCTGTTTGGCCTCTAAGTTTCTTATTTATGATGTTTAGAGGGTAGAAGTATTTAGGGCTTGATTCATCATGTGTCAACTTTCTAGTTTGTTCATCAGTTCATTTTTATTAATATTTTTCTTATAATACTGAAGCGAGATTGTCTGATAGAGTTGGCACGTTTAAATAGTTACGTATAAATTCTGAATTTATTGATGGTGGGAATATACATTCTTTCATTAAAATAAGTTTTATATTTGTTGTAATTTGTTGGCATGTATTTTTGATGCATTGATTTATGTTATACAGGCTTATTCTACGTTCTGTAAATTTTTAATATATTTGCTGTTGAATCTCCTTGTTTATTACAAGTCAGACTTCTCAGGTAACTCTCCCTTTTCCAAATTGTGGTACTATACTATTAATGCCTGGTATCCAATTGAATTTGAGTCAACTGTATTCCATAATAATTTTGTTGATGTTGCTACCAGTAAGAGGTTTCTGTCCGGATATAATTATGTTATTAATTTGTTTGTTTTGTTCGATCTTGTAACTAACGTGACATGTGTTTTGTACGCACTAAATACTCTAACCCCAATGAATTTAAGTATTTTCTGATCCTTATTTTCTATATTTACTAACTACTTTTCAAGAAGCAAGAAAATATGGCCACTATAACCACTCTTCTTCTGTATTTTTTTTCAAACGGAATATTTGTTCATTTGTGTGTTTGAATCATCAGAAGATACCAGCATCGAGACTTTAGCCAAGTTCTTTAACAAACTGAACTAACATGGTTCTCTGAAGACATTTCTGCTTCTTTTCGCCTTTTATTCAGTACTATTTAATTTGAAGTAATTAATTTTTCTCAAAGGGGAAAACAGAAATAAGCGAAATGCAAAAAAAAAAAACAATACATTTTGTCGTGCCAAGAATTATACAAGAACATTAAAGAAATAAAAGTATCCCTTTTGTCACATACATACATTTTTTCTAACAGGCCTAAAACTTGTAAGCCTCCATTTCATACAACTGGAAATATTTACACAAACATAACCAAGACTGAACGCCAAGCGACATAAAATTTAACCCTTTATGTTTGTTTGTTTGTTTTTTGAATTTCGCACAAAGCTACTCGAGGGCTATCTGTGCTAGCCGTCCCTAATTTTGCAGTGTAAGACTAGAGGAAAGGCAGCTAGTCATCACCCTCCACCGCCAACTTTTGGGCTACTCTTTTACCAATGAATAGTGGGATTGACCGTCACATTAAACGCCCCCACGGCTGAAAGGGCGAGCATGTTTGGCGCGACGGGGATGCGAACCCGCGACCCTCGGATTACGAATCGCACGCCTTAACGCGCTTGGCCATGCCGGGCCCAACCCTTTATGTGACTTTCCCAAGATAACGTGGGCGCCTTCTATGTTTCAAAAATATTTGTCCGAATTTATTCGTGTTATCATGTATTAAAATATGCTGTGAAGAACGAAATAAAAACTGTCTCTTTTTTTGCTCATTACCAAAAATGCCTGATAGTGAAGTTTTTTAAACTTAGTGTTGTGTATATAGTTGGCTTTCGACGCTATTTTTAAACCTGTATGCACCACAGTTTGTTATTTTTGTTCAGACTAGAATAAAATACCCGCGATCCGCTGTGGGATTCGAAGATCCTTCATTATTCACTGACTCCCTAATTTAACTGTCAATCTCCTCCAAATATCTTCAATTACTTCTATAGCTCTCACGAGAGAAGTTCGTACCCAAGAAACAAGAAACGTTATGGCACCTGCCTATTGTACATGTGAGTTTGATTTATCTAACTTATAACTTGGAGAATAAACTTAAATTTAAAACATGGCGCCACCGGAATCCCGAAACAGACCAGTAACAAAAACTTCAGAGTCAAATTCGGGCTCAGCAACCATGAAACCCTAATGCTATTTCCCCATCAAGCTAGAGTGACCCTCCTGCGGTGTTTTAGTCACCTTTGGTAGGCCATTGGAAGTGGGGCTGCGTCATATAAGTAAAAATACATCCCAGACCATCACGAATCTCGATGCTAAGTTTGATCCTGTGAGCCCCAAAATTGTAGAAGAGGGCGAGGACCTGAAAATCCGATGCCAAATTTGGATTTAGCGACCCTAAAAACCTGCTCCTGGACTTATTCTTGGATAGCCTTCCAGGGATGTTTGGCCCCTTGGGTACCCTTGGTAATAGGGCTATGCCATATAAGTAAGGATACCCTCCAGGCTACCCTCAGTCTGTCTGCCAAATTTGATTCTTGCTCCAGATCTGTGGGAGGTGTAAACCGGATGTACAGTCGCTTACACAATTATAAGCAGGCTGAATCAATATGAGATATTGATCATTGCAGTATCTGAAAAAGCAGTTGTTCTTAATACTAAAATGATGACAAGCTTGTTTATTTAATCTGTAACAAGTATGTTACGAGCAATGTTCCCTCTAATTTCTTCAATCCATGAGTCGATTTTGTTTTTCATGTGTACCAGTATTAAGGCAACATGTGGATGTACGCTATCAGTTGTTGTTTTTTTTAAGAGATACTTTTAGACCATCAACACTATTGGATCATTAGGCCGCTTTGCAATGTTACCAGTTGGTTATTTGGGCTTTAGGCTTATTGAATGCCAGAGTCATTAAGGCTTTAGACCTCTTGACTGCTAGGGTCATTAAGGCTATCAACGTGATGAGACTCCTCACTATTATTGAGAATGTGCATGGCACTTGATTTATTACTGTGCGACCTCGCAGCTTACAGGGAACACTCGTTATGAGTGTATTGTTTTTAACATGTAACTTTAAAAGATTACACCTGTGTTTGTCATTAGGTAAGTGAAGTCAGATTGCACGTGTTTTGTTAACAGGTACGTTGAGATAGATTGTAGATGTGTTTTTTTTTAAAGGTAAGTTAAGTTCTAAATATTATTAGAACATTTGTCATCATCAAATATACATAATTTAATATCACATTTTGTTATTCTAATGCAGTTAATGTAACATTTCCTCATGAGGCAAAAACACACCGGATAGTCTGTTTTGTCTCCAGCCTACAAGGCATGATTTCCTTCCTGTGGACCATCAAACAAAGATATTCTTAGATGATCAGATATAATAAAAAAAGGAACTTTTTCAAACGTTTCACGACCTAATAGAAGAACAAACCCCGTTTAGCAAAACTCTGGATACGCCACAGATGTAGTGCGTACTTACATAATAAATCATTGTTATGCTCTATAATGCCGTTTTTTATTATTAAGCTTTATAGATGACTCAAAAACTAATTATGGCTAAAAGGAAATCGTAATGTTAATCACGATTCCAAACACGATGAACAAAGCTTGCTATTAACGTGTCAAAACTAAAATTCAATTTTCTGCAGTCTATCAGAATGGTAAAGATTATAAAATACCATCACATAATCTTGAAATAATAATTTAGCAAGATTATTATTATACACAATGTACCGTGGGGGACATGAGTATTTTGTGACGTGAACGAGCTTATGGCTGATAACTCGTGAACATTTTTATTCCAAACAACTCCCTTATGTACAGAAGGACGTTAAACCTAATTTTTGTTAAGTAAGTCTATGTATACACTTTAAACAAAGCATTATTTATATTTAGTTGACAACAAATAATCTACTGGTTGGGGTGCTAAACTTGTAAATCTGCAGATCGTGGGTTCGAATACCCTTATGGAACATGATCGGCCATTCAGTTCTTGAGGTGTTATATATGTTACGGTGAATCCTATTATTGTTGAGATTGATCGTAACATTGTCCATCAATGGATTTACAAAAAAGAACAATCCTCTCTTGTGACCATATGCTAACTACCACAGATGATTTCTAATCGATGTGGTCTGCTAACCTTGGCAAGAGTTACTGAAATTCCGTTAAAGGTACACTGAGACTAAAGCTTAATCTCAACTATAACAAATTGTTATATTGACATTTGTACAGCTCATTAAGTTGAAACTGATAGAGAACACACATTTATCGTATGATGCATCTGAATAATTAACATTGCGTGTCTAACAACCAAACTGAAAAGCAAAATTATACTCCGACATTTAATCTGGCTAGTTAATGACATACATCGAGTACACGGTGCGCGCAAAGCTACACGAGGGCTATCTGCGCTAGCCCTCCCTAATTTAACAGTGTAAGACTAGAGGAAAGGCAGCTAGTCATCACCACCCACCGCCAACTCCTGGGCTACTCTTTTACCAACGAATAGTGGGATTGGCCGGCACATTGTAACTCTCCCACGACTGAAAGGATGAGCATGTTTGGTGTGACGGGGTTTCGAACCCGCGACCCTCAGATTATGAGTCGAGTGCCTTAACCACCTGGCCATGCCGGGCCCAACCCTTTATGTGACTTTCCCAAGATAACATGGGCGCCTTCTATGTTTCAAAAATATTTGTCCGAATTTATTCGTGTTATCATGTATTAAAATATGCTATGAAGAACGAAATGAAAACTGTCTCTTTTTTTGCTCATTACCAAAAATGCTTGATAGTGAAGTTTTTTAAACTTAGTGTTGTGTATATAGTTGGCTTTCGACGCTATTTCAACGAAGTAAACTTAAACCTGTATACACCACAGTTTGTTATTTTTGTTCAGACTAGAATAAAATACCCGCGATCCGCTGTGGGATTCGAAGATCCTTCATTATTCACTGACTCCCTAATTTGACTGTCAATCTCCTCCAAATATCTTCAATTACTTCTATAGCTCTCACGAGAGAAGTTCGTATCCAAGAAACAAGAAACGTTATGGCACCTGCCTATTGTACATGTGAGTTTGATTTCTCTAACTTACAACTTGGAGAATAAACTTAAATTTAAAACATGGCGCCACCGGAATCCCGAAACAGACCAGTAACAAAAACTTCAGAGTCAAATTCGGGCTCAGCAACCATGAAACCCTCATGGTATTTCCCCATCAAGCTAGAGTGACCCTCCTGCGGTGTTTTAGTCTCCTTTGGTAGGCCATTGGAAGTGGGGCTGCGTCATATAAGTAAAAATACATCCCAGACCATCACGAATCTCGATGCTAAGTTTGATCCTGTGAGCCCCAAAATTGTAGAAGAGGGCGAGGACCTGAAAATCCGATGCCAAATTTGGATTTAGCGACCCTAAAAACCTGCTCCTGGACTTATTCTTGGATAGCCTTCCAGGGATGTTTAGCCCCTTGGGTACCCTTGGTAATAGGGCTATGCCATATAAATAAGGATACCCTCCAGGCTACCCTCAGTCTGTCTGCCAAATTTGATTCTTGCTCCAGATCTGTGGGAGGTGTAAACCGGATGTACAGTCGCTTACACAATTATAAGCAGGCTGAATCAATATGAGATATTGATCATTGCAGTATCTGAAAAAGCAGTTGTTCTTAATACTAAAATGATGACAAGCTTGTTTATTTAATCTGTAACAAGTATGTTACGAGCAATGTTCCCTCTAATTTCTTCAATCCATGAGTGGATTTTGTTTTTCATGTGTACCAGTATTAAGGCAACATGTGGATGTACGCTATCAGTTGTTTTTTTTTTTTAAGAGATACTTTTAGACCATCAACACTATTGGATCATTAGGCCGCTTTGCAATGTTACCAGTTGGTTATTTGGGCTTTAGGCTTATTGAATGCCAGAGTCATTAAGGCTTTAGACCTATTGACTGCTAGGGTCATTAAGGCTATCAACGTGATGAGACTCCTCACTATTATTGAGAATGTGCATGGCACTTGATTTATTACTGTGCGACCTCGCAGCTTACAGGGAACACTGGTTATGAGTGTATTGTTTTTAACATGTAACTTTAAAAGATTACACCTGTGTTTGTCATTAGGTAAGTGAAGTCAGATTGCACGTGTTTTGTTAACAGGTACGTTGAGATAGATTGTAGATGTGTTTTTTTTTAAAAGGTAAGTTAAGTTCTAAGTATTATTAGAACATTTGTCATCATCAAATATACATAATTTAATATCACATTTTGTTATTCTAATGCAGTTAATGTAACATTTCCTCATGAGGCAAAAACACACCGGATAGTCTGTTTTGTCTCCAGCCTACAAGGCATGATTTCCTTCCTGTGGACCATCAAACAAAGATATTCTTAGATGATCAGATATAACAAAAAAAGGAACTTTTTCAAACGTTTCACGACCTAATAGAAGAACAAACCCCGTTTAGCAAAACTCTGGATACGCCACAGATGTAGTGCGTACTTACATAATAAATCATTGTTATGCTCTATAATGCCGTTTTTTTTTATTAAGCTTTATAGATGACTCAAAAACTAATTATGGCTAAAAGGAAATCGTAATGTTAATCACGATTCCAAACACGATGAACAAAGCTTGCTATTAACGTGTCAAAACTAAAATTCAATTTTCTGCAGTCTATCAGAATGGTAAAGATTATAAAATACCATCACATAATCTTGAAATAATAATTTAGCAAGATTATTATTATACACAATGTACCGTGGGGGACATGAGTATTTTGTGACGTGAACGAGCTTATGGCTGATAACTCGTGGAACATTTTTATTCCAAACAACTCCCTTATGTACAGAAGGACGTTAAACCTAATTTTTGTTAAGTAAGTCTATGTATACACTTTAAACAAAGCATTATTTATATTTAGTTGACAACAAATAATCTACTGGTTGGGGTGCTAAACTTGTAAATCTGCAGATCGTGGGTTCGAATACCCTTATGGAACATGATCGGCCATTCAGTTCTTGAGGTGTTATATATGTTACGGTGAATCCTATTATTGTTGAGATTGATCGTAACATTGTCCATCAATGGATTTACAAAAAAGAACAATCCTCTCTTGTGACCATATGCTAACTACCACAGATGATTTCTAATCGATGTGGTCTGCTAACCTTGGCAAGAGTTACTGAAATTCCGTTAAAGGTACACTGAGACTAAAGCTTAATCTCAACTATAACAAATTGTTATATTGACATTTGTACAGCTCATTAAGTTGAAACTGATAGAGAACACACATTTATCGTATGATGCATCTGAATAATTAACATTGCGTGTCTAACAACCAAACTGAAAAGCAAAATTATACTCCGACATTTAATCTGGCTAGTTAATGACATACATCGAGTACACGGTGCGCGCAAAGCTACACGAGGGCTATCTGCGCTAGCCCTCCCTAATTTAACAGTGTAAGACTAGAGGGAAGGCAGCTAGTCATCACCACCCACCGCCAACTCCTGGGCTACTCTTTTACCAACGAATAGTGGGATTGGCCGGCACATTGTAACTCTCCCACGACTGAAAGGACGAGCATGTTTGGTGTGACGGGGTTTCGAACCCGCGACCCTCAGATTATGAGTGGAGTGCCTTAACCACCTGGCCATGCCGGGCCTTGCACGGTGGAACATGACCTACATGCTTGAAGAAGAAAAACTACCACTAGGTGTTTTATCAGTCTGCACAAGCTCGGGAGACGGGAACCATCATTGCTACCAATTTGTTTGGTTCTTCTTTAGTGTATTTTCATAGCGGGCTAACTGCCTCGTGCCAATCACAGCTATCGAGCTGCAATTTTTAGCGTTTTAAAAACCCAAGACAGTATTTCCAACAACTAACTTTTCAGTTCCTTCAACAAGGCATCCTCAAATGACAATTACTTTACTAGCGTATAAAAAAACAAAACAAATTGTAAAAATGTCACCTCTTTCATTGTTTTCTGCCCTTGCTTTTGCATGGACACAGTAAAAGGTTTCGTTAGGCTTAGGTGGATGTTATTATTGTGCAACTTCCTTTTTAATAAAAATGTGTGTGTGTGTGTGTTCTTATTGCAAAGCTACATCGGGCTATCTATTGAGTCCACCGAGAGGAATCGAACCCCTTATTTTACAGTTATTTGAGAAAGCTTTTCTTAACTAAGTATTTTTAATAGATTGAGAAAGTGACAGATTACTTCACTGTTGAAATATTGGTGTTTTATATTTCCATATATATGGCAGCAATATATCAGTAAATGAAAATAGAAAGCCTTTTAAAAAGTAGTTTTATGTCTTAAAACTCAATATTCCATTTGTTATAAACGAGATTATCAATAATGTAAGCTCGATTTTGTTCAAACTGTTCGTCTGGAATCCCCAAATTGTTTTTATCTAACTTACACGAATAAAATCCTATTCCTTTATTTTGTGCACAGATTTCAAAAGAGCTTCCAAATTACACTGGAACAGTCTAGTCTATTTCTTAGCACTGGTAGTAGTACAGATGTACACAGTTCATTCATTTCGAAATACCCACAAATCAATGTGTAGACAAGTGTTGCTTAGCAACCAACATGACTCCTCCTTTACTGTCGTAAGATTCAAATTTACGACTAATATTTACCCTTGGGCAAAGTACCGTAAATAACATTCACCATAACAATACTAGCACAAATAGGTTATAAATAAAACCTTCGTATTAAACTACGTTACAAACACAGCAAAAAAAAAAAAAGAACAGTTGAAAGGTGAATTATGTGACACACTGCACAGAGTTGATCCACTGATGAAGCTGTCTGGTATATGTATATATGTGTGCTTGCATCCATATATATATTTATAATTGGAGCCTCTTCATCACAGAAACAAGATAAAGTATTGGCTGATTGGCCAATTTTCTAAAAGCTCCTGATTTCAGGATCATTGCTATAAAAATCTCATCAGCCGTAATGTACAGGAAAAACCAAAGAATACATCGGCAGCATGAAGACTAATCATTAGTATTGTAGCATTCGTAGTGTCATTATTACATTGGTATCCATTTGTCAATATAGATAATACTGAAAAATTAAGAACATTGACCATTCTGTATTTAAAGCACAGCTTAAAACTCGATGAAAAATATAATTCTGAGTATATATCAAACCTTGAATATTTTCCCTTCCTTTTATCGCGAATTACACAACAGCGAAATTTTCTAATACGAATTTATAAGGAACATAAAAGAGAAAACAATGATGTAAGGTTAACAAGTTAACAAGACCAGTATTTAAAAATAAAAATGTAAAAAAGAAAACCACAGCGTATCTTTTATTACTACTAGCCGATTACCCGTGGCGCCAGTACATTGGATCCGCGTGTGACGTATTCATGACGTCATATCTGCACCCTGAGAATAGATAAAATAAAGTTATCCGTAACGGAAAACAGAGGCGAAACGGAAAACTCGTAACCGCTATTGCAAATCTACATGCAACAGGTTAAAAACGTCGCGAAGTTGGATGTTGCACATCACGTAATAAAAACTTTTTTCCAGTATCATATATATAAGTAAAATGAAAAAGGGTTATAGGGTTTCCATTTCATTGTTATCAAGACTTCATGGACCTACGTGTTTTTAGAACATCATGAATATATATAATATAAGCAAGAGTTCCATTATTGTATGATGGTTAGTAGCTACGTATAGTCGAAAGTGTTATACTGTATCGAAAATGGTTAAAAATATAAACACGGTTTCTTGTAGGATGCACATCTGGTTAAGCTGGAAAGTTTCAATTCAACTTAGTGAACTGAATAATTTTTTTAAAATTTTGAATGAAGTAAAACTACTTTCTTTTAATAAGAAAATTGATCTTAATAGTCAGTCACCAGGAGGCCTGATTGTTATATAGTTATAACTATATAACTATACTAATAAGGAAACTTATTGTAATATAGTATCATACGTATCATGGTCGTAAAACTTATCACTACGAAAACTAGTCTTAATATAGTAAGATCATAATGAGTTGGTTCAGCTATCTGCGTAACGTTACTCGGAAAGCTGATTGCAATTTAGTGTCAATAGGAAATTTGTCGTAACGTAGAGCAATCATATATTCTGTTCACGATGTAAAACAATTAGGGAAGACTGGTGTGTTGTATAAAAACTAGATGTAATGTGGAATTATTAGAAATGCTGATCGCAGTATAGCATTATTAGGAAAACTAGCCGTAATGCTAATCACTGTGTGCCATTACTGGAAAAACCGATGGCAATTTAGCACTACTAGGAAAGCTGATCTCAATTTAGAATTACCAGGAAAGATGGTGATAATACCATAATATCAGGAAAAGTTATAGTGACATAACATTATTAGAAAAGTTAATAATCATATAATGTTGCCATGGAAACTATCCATCAGGTGGACTAACACTAGAAAAGGTAGTAATAGTACAGTATCGTTTTATCTTCCGTATTGCTTCGTAACAACAAGACCATATCCAGATTTGAAGTAGGGTAGGGTTCATTTTCGACCAAAGTAGAATTCGTTTTACATGTAACTTGACTGTACGATAAAAAAAACAAACAAAAGGACGAAATGTGTAATGGTTCCCTTTATTATCGTTACAAATAAACATTTCTGGAAAAATTTCCTCTGATAAGTACGAAAATGTTATTTCTGCATGTGTGTACAGTGTTACAAAAGTAATTTATATAGTAATAGGTCATCATCAAAGAAAGGAAAAAAATAATAAATGTTACTTGTTTCTGTTATGGATAACTCAGAGTTAAACAAACCACTTACATGTGTTTTTCTACAATGCAGTTAAAATTTGTTATTTTACGAAGAAAAAGCGGCGCATTATGAATATTTATAGTGACAAATCATGTGTTTAGATTATACATAGAGTGACATGAGTCTCTAACACTCGTTCCCCGCTGGTACAGCGGTAAGTCTTCGGATTTAGAACACAAAAATCAGGGGTAACAATTCCCCTCTGTAGACTCAACAGACAGCCCAGCGTGGCTTTGCTCGAAGAAAACACACAAACACACGCTCTAACATTTATGGGTCAAAATATATACATTTGCCAATTACTGCTATCGAATTTAGCTTGTTAACTTTAGTGTCATGTTATTATCTAAACCGACATAAACTTAATTTGGCCAGGTGGGTTAAGGCGTTCGACTCGTAACTGAGGGTCGCGGGTTCGAATCCCCGTCACACCAAACACGCTCGCCCTTACAACCGTGGAGGCTTATAATGTGCCGGCCAATCCCACTACTCGTTCGTAAAAGAGTAGCCCAAGAGTTGGTGGTGGTGATGACTAGCTGCCTTCCCTCTAGTCTTACGCTGCAAAATTATGGACGGCTAGCGCAGATAGTCCTCGTGTAGCTTTGTGCAAAATTAAGAAAAAAAAACAACTAACCTTAACTTTATTTAGATAATTACTCTATGTACAGATATCAGATAAATATTTTTTTCTTTCTTCTGTATATACATGTTTACATTTTAGTAATATTTTTCTATGTCCATTTCCCTCTTCCTGGTGACTCAGGAGTAAGTTTACGGGCTTACAATGCTAAAATCTGGGGCTCGATTCCCCGCGGTTGAAACAAAAGACAGCCCAAAGTGGCTTTGCCCTAAAAAACAAGCAAATTTTATGGCTCACGTGCTAACGTCTTGTTCGTTACAGGGTCGCGTCGGAGAAAGGTTTGACAAATCAAAGTCTTGCGCAGTATAGAATAAATAAGTTGTGATATACAGAATAAGGAAAATATAACAAATAGAGCTTCTGACTGATATATGAAAGAAAGTTTAAAAACTATTTATATACGTTTCTAGCGACTGTCTGTGAGTAATGTAAGAAAAAAGACAAACTGTTAAATTACTCATAATACGATTTTTTTCAACCCTTCATTCATCAAATCACATTTCAAACGACCTCTCTTTAAGTAAAATCAAAGGGTGTAGATGTGCCCCTGTTGTAGAACCCTGGTTTTGAGCTAGCTAACCGGGTTCGATTTGTTTGTTTTTGAATTTCGCACAAAGCTACTCGAGGGCTATCTGTGCTAGCCGTCCCTAATTTAGCAGTGTAAGACTAGAGGGAAGGCAGCTAGTCATCACCACCAACCGCCAACTCTTGGGCTACTCTTTTACCAACTAATAGTGGGATTGACCGTAACATTATAACGCCCCCACGGCTGAAAGGGTGAGCATGTTTATGCGAACGGGGATGCGAACCCGCAATCCTCAGATTACGAGTCGCACGCCTTAACACGCTTGGCCATGCCGGGCCATAACCGGGTTCGAATCCGTGCAATACCACAAGATATTCATGGAAAGTAAGCTGTTAAGAGTAACAATCTCTTGAAGCGGGTTCTATGGTGTGCGCACTGGGTGACTTTTTTCTGGTGAGCAGCCTTGGTAACTTTAACATAAATGCATAACTACAAATACAAAGTTAATTTCGTATAAAAGTAACAAACTTTCATAACTAATCAGTAATTTGCATTAGTCTATTTACGGGTTTACTTTTCGAAACGTTGGTCATATTATGCTTGATTACATATCATCTTACAAGAGCAAGAACTCATTATTATGAGCGGATTTATCTGTAAACTCGATGTAAGTGGTACATTTTTCGTTGATGCTTTGTTGTTTATGTTCTTGTTATCGATCGGTTAAGTATATTCTATGTTACGTTCATTTTATTCTTTTGAACACACCAGAGTTTAAATTTGCCATTTTAACCAACAAAATAATGTGTGTTGATGCTTTTATAACACGAACATATCTAATTTTCTTAACTGCTCAGGAGTTTGGTGAAGCTGGCAACCAATATTGATTGGTTGTACTCCCTCTGATCGGCGTTTTAAATATCATGAATGGTTATGTCCTTGGGATCTATGACCTCAACCGTTTAGGCCTAGTTTTGCAAAAAGGTGTCGCTCAGGTTGACGATACCAAATATTTAAAAAGAGGGAAAAAATAAGTTATTATTGATAAATGTGTTATCGTGTGTATGCGTACAGCCTAAAAGGTGTTGCTAGTAAACAGGCTGTTCATAACATAATCTTGTTGCTTAATTCTGCTGTAATTTTCACCTAGCTTACGTTATTTTGATTTTGAAAACAACAACAACAAACGAATACCAGAGCTTAAATTAGTATTGATACGATAAAGAATTAAAATATGTGCTATTTCTATTTGAAAAATTAAAGAGTGTTTTATTGTTTGTTTTTTAATGTTGTGTAAAGCTAAACGAGGGTTATCTGCACTAGCTGTCCCTAATAAGGCAGCTAGTCATCATCACCCACCGCCAACTCTTGGGCTACTCTTTTACCAACGAATAGTGGGATTGAACGTAAACTACAACGCCCTCACGGCTGACGGGGATCCGAACCCTCGGACTACGAGTCGATCGCCCTAACCACCTGGCCATGCCGGGCATGAGTAGCTTATAATGGTTGTTGAAATACACGTGGTAAGCAATACACTTACCTGATAAATCCTGAGGAAATAGCATAATCCATGACTTGATTTTTGGCTAATTTTCGTGTTTCTATCCATCTTTCCTTCGGTACAAGATAAACGTGAATTTCAGATAACTGTGGAAAAATTTGATGGATTTTAAAAAGCTGTTTCTATCTCGTTTTAGCAAATAAAAATAAACATTATTTGTTTTTTACAACATAACAATCACCCTAACCATTTCTAACAAAGTATGTTCCTTATAAATCATGTTTTGTGTCTCTCATCCCGGTATAGGTTTGGTTTGTTTCGAATTTTGCGAAAAGCTACACAAGGGCTATCTGCGCCAGCTGTCCCTAATTTAGCAGCGTAAGACTACAAGTAAGGCAGCTAATCATCAACACCCACCGCCAACTCTTGGGCTACTCTTTTACCAATAAATAATGGGATTAACTATCACATTATAACGCCCCCACTGCTGAAAGGGTGAGCAGCATGTTTGGTGCGACGGGGATTCGAACCCACGACCGTCGGATTACGAGTCGAGTTCCTTAACCAATGGCCATGCCGGGTCTAATCCGGTCCATCTCGTTTCATTGTACATGAAACTTTAGCTATTAACAGTTCTATACTTCAATAATAACAGCTTACAGTAGCAGCTAAGCCATACAACACCAACAGTAGTTTTCCTTTACCTGAGATTTTAAGCAACAACGCCCTTATTTGAATAACAATATAAAATATCGTTTCACCTTGAAGAGGTTTTGTGAACTACTCTCATAGATGTATGGAAGGTTTATCAGAGTGGGGTGTACAATTTTTGCCCGAATGAGATTATGAGTTTTTCCATAATGAAGTTAAAAATCGCCCGAATCACAATATTTTATAATTTTGCCCAAACAAAAACTGAAAACTTTCCCGAACGGCCGTTATGTATAGGAAGCCTCGTACGCCTATGCCTTCTTTGCCTTAGGTTTAAGTTAGTAACTAACACATTTTGTAAAATACATGTTTGTTTGTTTTTACCCATGAAACTTCAACGAATTCTAGAGAATGTGTTCCACGAGCTGTCCTTGTAATTCGGAACAAACAGGAGTAACTGTACTTTGATAACACCTTAATAAGTCACATATCTGAAAGTAAAAGCTACAAGTCACTTACAGTTACAGACTTTAATAGGTTTGGAAATTGACATCATTAACGATCTTGTTTCTATTTATTTCCAGAGGTTTGTTTTAAGAACCATAAATTTGTTCCTTATTAATTTTTTATATTGATACAAAATGACGTGTTGCCTGCCTTACAGTTGAGTTTCTTTTAACAGTAAATTTCTAAAGGCTAAATTTCTTAAATGATATAATGATTTCTGCTTGTTTATTATCAAGAACAAAGAAACACAACTGGTTATCTTTGATGTGTCACTTGCACCGCAAGTATCGAACTCTTATTTTTAGTGTTTTAAATCCTCAGATTTAGGTTCAGTTGTCGGAAGGGGAGCAACATAAGGAATAATCTACGTTTTGTAACTCGGTTTTAATGCTTAAGCAGCATTCATGTTGCTTTCATCTGCGCGAGGAAAGTGGCAAAGAAAACGCCACGAGCACGTCTAGATACTGCATCTGACACGTCTATTATCAATGAGATACTGACTGAAATCGGGAACTAGAAGATTTTTCTAGTAATAATAAAACGTTTCCACCGAGTAATGCAAATCACGTGATTCCTGTTGTAATATTAAAATGTCTTCTTTTTCCAAAAGATTCAGTGTTGTTTTTATTTTTTTACCATGTAGAACTTCACTCAACCCCTGTATTTGTTCTTAATTTATCACAACATAACCTTCCGAACATAAAGATTTAAGTTTATCTGATAACTTAAGCTAGTTGAACAGAATCCTGAAGCCGGTTTTTTTTTTTACCTTAGTGTTAATTAGTTGTATTGACGTCAGTGGTTTAATATTTTGTTTTTGGGAAAACGCTGTTCATACTTCTCTGCCACGCATGCAAAACTACTCAAGGGATATATATATATAGGTGTGTATGTATGTATTAGTTTTGCTTGTTTGTCGGTCTTCACGCGTGCTATCTGCGTTAGCCCTTCCTAATTTTCGAGTGATATGCTAGAGAGAAGGCTGTTAGTCAACACCATATTCTGTCAATTCTTGGGTTGTTGTTGTGAGACAGAGTAGTTGGATTGCCACTTTTGCAGCACACCCACGACCCTAAAGCAATGTTCCCTCTAGTTTTTTTTTCACTCCAAGTGCAGAATGAATTTTTTAATGTGCTCCAATATCAAAGAAATGTGTGAATGTGTACTACCAGTTTTCTTTTATAGGGGTATTTTTAGACTATCAACCCTACTAAATCATTAGGCCAATTTTTCAGTGCTATCAGTTGGTTACTTGGGCTTTAGGCCTATCGACTGCCAGAGTCATTAAGGTCGTCAACATGTTGAGACTCCTCACCGTTACTGAGAATGTGACCGACACTTGATTGGTTGTTATGCAGCCACACAGCCTAAAGGGTACAACGCCCTAAAGAGTGAAGCGCGATATTTATTGTTATAAATATATTAAAAAAAAAAAAAAAGCCGCCGAAGTCTGCATTGATCTAACCTATTTTCGTAACTTATAACTACGTAATACGTTCGGTGCCTATTATAGAAGCCACTGTTCCAAATGAAATCACTTCCTTAGTCACTAATACTGTCGAGATATGGAAAAATGGATGAAGGAAATAGTAAAGAATGGATGTGAATAATATAATTAATTAATTAATTTAAAATCTCCTTACTCAATAAAAAACATCTAACTTGTTTTACCCCTGAAAGAGAAAGGTCTGTATTTTTTAAAAGTGTTTCCATTATAGAGTTTATTAATTTTAAAATATTTCACAACTTTTCCAAAACGTTACATCTGATAAAAGCATGTATCCTTCATTTGTAAGATATATTATAACTGTTGTATTGTCTGAGAACGTTAAACCTATATTTAGCGAAACTTTAATCATTATGTCTTTCGTCTGTACTATAGAGTTGTCCGAACCTAGTAATTAAACTCTCTAACTGTACTCACTAAATTATATCAGCTGTGATCTAAGAGAACAAATAACTAGTGTTCTCAACACTCAACTGTCTGTACTTCATTGTATTATAGTAGCTCTGATCTAGGCAGAACAAATTACAACAGTTTTCATATATCTTAACAAGATATAGGTCAACATTGATTTTTCTTGTTTTAATTCTCAGTTTCATATGTTCTACAAGCTGAACCGTCAAGCTGGCACCATTATTGTTTCATAAATACTGACTTGTCACAGTATTATAAATTTTTAACTGTACTTCTTTACTATCTGGGTTTTAATATTTTAATATAGACTAAATATTAAATAATGCATCCTGCTGGTATTTCACATATAATGCTTCTTAGAGTGAAGTGGCTTCAATTAATAATAACATTCCGTGTGAGAGAAAACCCCTCAGCTGAAACAACCGACACTCTTTAGTTCCTTTGTTCGAGCGTGTTAACCCTTTTGAGGAAAAACAACAACTCGTATTTTAGTTTGTATTTCAAATGGTGATATAAAAACAGTTGCCTTACTTTTGTATTTAATTTTATTTGCCTTTCATTTGTAAAACTGTTAGATCTTTTGCGAGTATTAAGAACATAAACAGTAATATCATGGTTCCTCATAGTAAAAATAAAAAGCAAACAGCGTTATTATTCTAAAAAAGAAAAGTAACATTTGGAAAACTTGATTTATGTTTTTAGTTATTTTATAACCTCGTTTGTTTTTTGTTTGTTTGTTTTGAATTTCGCGCAAAGCTACACGAGGGCTATCTGCGCTAGCCGTCCCTAATTTAGCAGTGTAAGACTAGAGGGAAGGCAGCTAGTCATCACCACCCACCGCCAACTCTTGTGTTACGTTTTTACCAACGAATCGTGGGATTGACCGTTACATTATAACGCCCTCACGGCTGAAAGGGCGAGCATGTTTGGTGCGACAGGGATGCGAACCCGCAACCCTCAGAATACGAGTCGAATGCATTAACCACCTGGCCATGCCGGGCCCGTTTGTTTTTGTTGTAATCTTTATACTGGCATGCCTTGTAAACCGGTAGTGTGCTTTTCACATAATGTGCGTCACATTGTTTGGCTGTGGCAATGACGTGACCAATTAAAAATTCCTTCCTACAGAAATGATACTTACATAATTAGTTTGAAAAGAATAAACCTTGATTTTTTTTAAAATTTATGAATCATCAATATTTGTGTTACGTTAAACGACGAGTAATATCAAAATTAACATTCTTAGTATGACGTAAATAACTTTGTCCAAGCGACATTTTGTTACCTAAGCCTACTTTAAATAATCCCACGTGTACAGCAATTTTAGAAAATAAATTTGTTTATTAACTTAAAAATAGACTATGACTATCGATATTTATTCTTTCTTATTTCATCAGAAAATAATATGATTCGTGTAGAACACTTTCTGCTTTTTACCTGTAGAAAAAGATTTCAAGTTCTAATTTTTTAAATATTCTTTCGAACTTATAACTTCGTTTCTTAACGATAAACTGAAACGATACAAATGGTATTTTTCCACATATTGTTATTTTACTTTCAAAATTAAATCCCCTCCGGTTGCTGAAATATACCTGGCTATACGAGTTTACTCTTAGATTTGTGAATAGTTACATTCTGTAAATATTTTCCATACGAAGTTGAGCTTTATTAAATACGAATTATTTTCTTAAGAGAAAAAATAAGTCAGGTACGTTTATTATCACATCTACAATATCAACATTTACATTCTAGTTAAATAGTAATACACAATCAGCAAATAAAGACAGTTCTTGTGTTTCGGTTTTACGGGTGTTTTTTGTTTTTTTTTCATCTGCAAAAACTCACTACTATATATAAATAATTTCATTACTAGTAGAAATGTAACTCACCTGGTCAGATTGAGGACGACCTTCGTTAATGGAAGAAAATGCTATATTTTCTGTCGTTATATCTCCCATGCTGGGCTGTTTCTACATCAGTGAAGAAACCAGCATTTCTTTCTAGTCATGTGCAAGTTACATTCACCTTGGATACGGGTACTTGCGCATGTGTTGAAGTAAACAAACCTAGCAACGTCACCCCAGAGCACATAGTTCCGACGTCTAACGGCAGAAAACTAAACAAAAACCGTTGGTAAATTACGTTTCAAGGAAATATACAGTCCACAAATACAGATAATTCTGGCCAGGACTGCTATAATACTTTTTGTAGAATAAAATGTCATACTAGCGGTATCTTGAGCATGAATTTATAAGCTTAGATATTATGAAAATTTATTTCTGATCTACTTTGTGGAAATGATTATGAAATATTGAATAAAATGGTTATAACTCCAAATATTTTGAAATACACCTCTATTATGTTGACAGTTTACATTGTGATTAACTATCAACCAAGTAATCACATGTTACACCAGAATAATGCTTTTAAAAGTGTAGGCTGTCATACTATTCCCAATGACTATACTCAAGTGTCCCAGAGACACCGGAAGGACCGCAAAAGTTAAGACAGTCTTGCTCTCCAGTGGCTCAGCGGTATTTCTACGAACCTACAACGCTAAAATCCGGGATTCGATACCCGTGGTAGGCAGAGCACAGGTAGCCCATTGTGTAGCTTTGTGCTTGATTCAAAATAACAACAAGACAATCTTGTAAGATGCTGACAATGTTTTATTTGGAAATATTGTATACTGCCCTTATCAGCTGTATAAAGTTGAAATATTGTATACTGTTCCCCTACTTGTATATACGCTGAGAACTATATTTTATCAGCTGTATAAAGTTGATAATACTATATTGGAATTGTATATTATATACAGAAATTTGTTTTCCCCCATATTGTCAATACTTACTTTACTTTTCGTTCCCCCCTACTTGTATATACGCTGAGAACTATATTTTACTCGAGTTATTAAAAGTGGGGACAATGTTAATTAAGTATTACACATCTTTTATTAAACATTCAAACTTGCTCAACAGTTATATTCGTAGTTTTACTTAAAATGTTGGTAGTTTTACATTCCACAGTGATCAAAGTACGTATTGGAAATTTTTTATTACTTGCAATGTATTTTCTGAACAATAGCACTTTCCCTTAAAAAACAAAAAAAAAAAAAAAACAATTATGCAGGAATATAAGTATGACTGCTATTGAAGGAGGCGTGTTAAACACAAAGATATTTATATATACATAAACCATAAACTAGTTTTTGGAGAAAGTGTACCCCTGTTGGTCCCCTTGTTCATCGTAACACTAATTATAAATATCACTTTAATACTTGGCACAAATGTTTGTACATTAAATTGTTCTTAATAAGATTTTATAAAAATTGAAAAATAAAAGTTTACCATTTGAAAGTACAAAGATGATTGTATTTTGTTTTGTTTGTTAGGGGCGGGGATTTATTCCTTTTTGGTCTATTGTGATTCTGCAGCATCATAAAAAGACAACAACATTAAGTTAATTAACAAGGTAACAAAAAGAGTCACTGCAGCTGCTATAAACAAATTTAATTCATAGAAAAGGATGTGATTTAAACAATTAATTCATCAAAACTTTTATAACACCAGTAGATTTTTTCAAGAAATATACCTACACGTTTAAGCAGAAGTCAATTAATGAAATGGTATCTATCTAATCAGAAAAGTAATTTCATGTATATCAATTTGTTTTCAATTCTTAAAGTGTGCCCCCTAGTGGCACAGCGATTTACCCTCGGACATACACCGCTATAAACCGGGTTTCGATACCGCTGGTTGGCAGAGAACAGATAGCCAACTGTGTTGCTATGTGCCTAACTACAAACAATAAACAACCGAAAAGTGTGATTAACTCAGCTTACGTGCGTTTGTGTGAAATTTAAATCACTAAGACATTAGTGCCAGTAAAGTGAACCAGTTAGAGGAGAGCTGGGTCTCCCGATGGTACAGCGGTAAATCTACGGACTTACAACGCTAAGATCAGGTGTTCGATTCCCCTCGGTGGACTCAGAGGATAGCCTGATATGGCTTTGCTATAAGAAAACATAAAGACACTTACATTGAGATGTTATGAATGAAATACTTGAGTAAAGAGAAAAATTTAATAAGTTTGAAAATAATGATTTGTAAGGTAGTGCCAGATTATGACATTATGACGCCCTAAGCTATGCCAAGTTTACAAGGTCTCATATATTGCGAGGCCACAAGTTACATCTTAGGTAGTTTCTTCCTTAATTCGGCACCATTATAAGCAAATTAAAGTGATTTATTTCGGGGGACTTTACTATATGTTTTTGTCTGAAAATGAGAGACCAATATTTTCTCGAAACATGTAGTATGTTCCACGATAATTGTTTGTTTGTTTTTTGAATTTCGCGCAAAGCTACTCAAGGGCTATCTGCGCTAGCTGTCCCTAATTTAGCAGTATAAGACTAGAGGGAAGGCAGCCAGTCATCACCACCCACCGCCAACTCTTGGGCTACTCTTTTACCAATGAATAGTGGGATTGACCGACAAATTTTAACGCCCCCACGGCTGAAAGGGCGAGCATGTGTGGTGCGACAAGGATTCGAACCCGCGAACTACGAGTCGAATGCCTTAACCAACCTGGCCTATTTCCACGATAAATAAATCACTTAATTATGCTTATAAGCCGTTGTTTGCATACTCACTATAACAAAATATACATATTTTGGTTTATTTTTTTATCAAAATAACTTTGGAGATAAAATTTCACTGTGAAAGTTAATTGATTGGTCTGGTGCAACCATTCCAAGACTGTAAAAAATAATATCAGATTACTTACACCTGAGCAACACAAACATAAAGACTTAGAAGGATTGAAAATCGTTCTAAAATCTATCTAACAAGTATCTCTTCACTTGTTTGTTACTACAGTATTTATTGTGTTTTAGATACATCTTATATCATTTTTACGAATAACCAAAGATTCCTACTTTCCGTTAAATTTTTTTCTATTTATTTGTTCAGTTCTTAAATGTTCATGGAATGGACACAACATCTATAAATGTTCAGTATAGCCATATCCCTGACAGCTGTAACTTTCACAGAAAATGAAACCATAATTACACATTTATAAAATTGAATCCTCACTTTGGCCACCAGTCAAGCGTATAAAGCTGCCGAAGTAGGCCTACAATTTTATGAATTTGGGATTTCGGTTTCAATTTTTGTTTCAATTACGTTTTATAGTAGGGTCCCTACTTAATTTTAAAATTATAATTTGTTAATACTGTTATTTGTTACTTTTTATATTATACCTATGTATGGTATATATTTCATTTTTAGAAACTCGCTTGTCTCCTTAATTTTCATGGAATATGGCTTTATTAGAAACATATATGTTACAATAGAATGTATACATTAAAGTCATTTCATTAAGGGCGAACACAGGAATAGTAGTCTAAATAAAAGCATGACTTCAGTTTTTCTTGAAGCTTTAATACCAGCAGGGTAAAAAAAAAAAAAAATTCTTTAATTTTAATTGTTTATGGACATTCATCACAAAAATATCCAGTCCATAATTCACACTTTTTACGTTTATGACATCCAACAGTGTAAATTCATAAAGCGTTTCTTGTTTTTTTCTAAGTCTGTGCAATTCCATTTCTTTTAAGAACCATGTCAAACGCAAAACTGTGTACAACGTGTATAGCAGTAAAACTAGTTTTAAAGGGGATCTCTACATATTAATGTTAAGTTGTTGTTGTTTTGAATTAAGCACAAAGCTACTCAATGGGCTATCTGTGCTCTGCCCACCACGGGTATCGAAATCCTGTTTTTAGCGGTACAAGTCCGCAGACATACCGCTGAGCCACTGGGGGGCATTAATGTTAAGAATTACCTATAGCTTCCTTCCCTCCGAGACTTGGATGTACAGATACAATTAAAACCTATCTAAAAGGACATAAAAGTTTACAAAATTAGCATGTTTAATCTCATACATTTGAAAATGACGAACACCAAATATCTACCTGTTGGATCGTAGTCAAAATTTCAGTTCGGAGAAGGGAGTATATGCCTAGAAAAGTACTCTCCTTCCTAAACCAAAGTTGCCACTACAAGTCCTCTGTTTGGTTTAAATTCATTGTTTTAACATTTTCAATTCCTTAAATATACGCTCACTCCTTCTCTCTCTCTCTCTTTTTTTTTTTTTTTTTTTTGCTGTGACGAAACAAATTTCGGGGGTATATTCAAACTCCTCCACCCCATATATCAGGCCCGGCATGGCCAGGTGGTTAAGGCACTCAACTCCTAATCAGATGGTCGTGGGTTCGAATCTCCGTCACATAAAACATGTTCACCCTTTCAGCTGTGGAGGCATTGTAATTTGACGGTCAAACCCGCTGTTCGCTGGTAAAAGAGTAGCCCAAGAGTTGGCGGTGGGTGGTGATGACCAGCTGCCTTCCCTCTAGTCTTACACTACTAAATTAGGGGCGACAAGCACAGATAGCCCTCGTGTAGCTTTGCGCGATATTTGAAACAAACAAACAGATTTACACTGCAAAAGCACACACATACATACATGCCCCTCCTCTTAAAATATTTCCGCGAGCGCCACGGTGAAAATGTAACTTAGGTAAGAATGTCATACTAATAATAGCTTTGGTAATAGTAATAATGGCTTCAGTCACATAATTTGTACCAGAAGTGATATGAAGTGCAAAAACATTTTACTAGGTTTACGTAAGACTCACGCACGTGCAATTTTCTAGAAATCTGTTCCTTACAGAGAGAGAGAAATAGTATTTTATGTAAACCATTTTCCCCGTCATGCATTATTAATGTTGTAATTTATACCAGTGCCAATGCTAGATATGTAACATTTGCTTCAGGAACTAAACTTGAATTCCAAATGGCATGCATTTCAGAAATGTTCATATCTGTAAATTAATAATAATTTTTTCACCTGTTTTATTGGCACCGAAACACCACTGTATAAGTCTGACAGCGAGAAATACGTCACACGTTCGTAATTCCGTTTTGGAGAGCTCTGGTGGCAAGACTTCAGACAGTGAAGTACAAGAAAATGGAAAAATACATTTATTTGTTTGAGAAAAAAAACATTCACATTTTTAATATAAAATTCTCGCCGATTTTATAACTACGATGGTTCATTTGTTATGAATTTCGCGCAAAGCTACACGAGAGCTATCAACGTTAGCCGTTCCTAATTTAGAAGTGAAAAACTGGAGAGAAGGCAGCTAGCCACCAACACCCGTCACCAACTCTTGAGCTACTCTTTTACCAATTAATAATGTGATTGAACGTCACATTATAATGTTTCCATGGCTGAAAGGGCGAACATGTTTAATGTAAAGGGGATTTTGTCACTATTTTTATTTCTACGCATTTTACAAACTCATTAGAAAGCCATTATGCCAAACACAGAGAGAAAATAAAACTGAAAAAAGAATCTTATTTATTTTTTTATTATTACAATAATAATTTTAACAATTACAGTTTTATTTTACGAAAACAAAATTCTGTGATTATTATTTTATGGATGTCTAAAATAAACTGAATTCTTACTTGATAATATATATTCATTTAAAAAGTATATTTATCTATTGCACACATATGTTTCAATATCCACAAAACTTTATAAAACAAGATTATATCTGGAAATTAAATTACGTGTATTTCGAACTCAAAAATACACGATAAATTACAATAAATTTGTTTGTACAACCGTTAACTTTGGCCAATAATAAATATATTGTGCATATAAATTAAAGTTGGCTTATAGCACAAGTTCTATTTCTTATAAAAACGATTTATAATTATGAATAAACAAATACAAAAATCATACTGTATAATGATTTGTGAAGTCAATTACTTTGAATCAACTGTTTCTTTACTTTAATCTTGCTTCAACTAAACCCAGTATGAGTGAAGCTAGTCATTGAAGTTACTAAAAACAAGCTGTGGTATTCATTTCGATCCTTATGAAAAGGATTTTGAACGTTGAATTTAGACACGAATATTTTTATAATGGCTAGAAATCCATACTGCCTAAAACACTTTCAAAAATACTCTAACATCTTTATGTAGATAAAAATGGTTTTCGTTTGAGCAGTACTATGCTAGAAGTTATCGATTTTTATTTTTAACTTGTACTTAAAATGGCAAAGTTTCAACAAAATTTAAAACAACCCCTTGAAATATTATGCCAATTCTGACCTGAAATTTTAAAAAAATAATTACAAAGCAGAAAACATCACAGAAGGAAATTGATATGTAAAGACTTTTCTTGACTGAGAATGTTGAAAATCATTAACTTGCTCCTTAAGAAAGGTTTTGGTATTTATATTATAGCCAGAAAGCAATACTCCACCTGCTGTCCTAATTCTAGATTTTAATGCATTGTATTTTCTTCTATATCACAAGGCACAGAATCTTTCTAAACATATAAAAAAAGAATAAATGGGGCACAGAGACGAAAAAAATCAAACTTAACTTACTCCTACAAGTATCCATTTATGTAAATTGGGTATAGCCTTTGATCTCTACTCGCTAATTTAAACAAATTATATGCACCTAGCTAATTGTTCGCTACAACGCTTTACGATGAACGACTAAACATAACTGACAATAACAACCAAGACATTGTTGGTTAAATCACGCCTTTGTGAAGTTCGTTAGCCTCGGAATTATGTTCCAAAAAACAGAAACAACATATCAATAAAGGTCTATCTCATTATTAAAAATAAATAAAGCTATTAATGTATAAGATAATTATAAAAAAACATATTAAAGTTGAAACCGAATAAACCCAAGACCAAGTAACTTTCTGGCTCATTAACAAAAATTATCATTGACATAGGTTCGAATCCCGCTCAGTATAATTTTTACATAGTCAAACGACATTTCTATGGTTCGTGGCTGATAAATGAATTATGAAAAAAATCACACTTTTAGTGAAACACGTTAGCCTTGTGATATTGGAATACCCATGTCTTCATTACTTGTCTTTGAAATAAGAAAAATAATAGAAACTCTCAATATTTTCTTGAATCACATTTGCTAATAGTAGGATAAACTGTTCTTTAATTAGATCGACTAACTATAAAAAATTATCCTAAAAATATTTCTTTAACTGAGAGTATGAGTCCAGAGGCAACAAGAATAATCCATTATTCAGATAAATCAACTAAATAAGTCACATATTTGATGTATAATCCATTATTCAGATAAACCAACTAAATAAGTCACTTGTAGGAATAATTCATTATTCAGATAAACCAACTAAATAAGTCACATATTTGTAGAAATAGTCCATTATTCACATAAACCAACTAAATAAGTCACATATTTGTAGAAATAATCCATTATTCAGATAAACCAACTAAATAAGTCACATATTTGATGTATAATCCATTATTCAGATAAACCAACTAAATAAGTCACTTGTAGGAATAATCCATTATTCAGATAAACCAACTAAATAAGTCACATATTTGATGTATAATCCATTATTCACATAAACCAACTAAATAAGTCACATATTTGATGTATAATTAATTATTCACATAAAACAACTAAATAAGTCACATATTTGATGAATAATTAATTATTCACATAAAACAACTAAATAAGTCACTTGTAGGAATAATTCATTATTCAGATAAACCAACTAAATAAGCCACATATTTATAGAAATAGTTCATTATTCAGATAAACCAACTAAATAAGCCACATATTTGTAGGAATAATTCATTATTTACATAAATCAACTAAATAAGTAATATATTTGTAGGAATAATTTATTATTCACATAAATCAACTAAATAAACCACATATTTGTAGAAATAATTCGTTATTCAGATAAACCAACTAAATAAACCACATATTTGTAGAAATAGTTCATTATTCAGATAAAACAACTAAATAAGCCACATATTTGTAGGAATAATTCATTATTTACATAAATCAACTAAATAAGTAATATATTTGTAGGAATAATTTATTATTCACATAAATCAACTAAATAAACCACATATTTGTAGAAATAATTCGTTATTCAGATAAACCAACTAAATAAACCACATATTTGTAGAAATAGTTCATTATTCAGATAAAACAACTAAATAAGTCATATATTTTTAGGGATAATTTATTATTCACATAAATCAACTAAATAAACCACATATTTGTAGGAATAATTTATTATTCACATAAATCAACTAAATAAGCCACATATTTGTAGAAATAGTTCATTATTCACATAAATCAACTAAATAAGCCACATATTTGTAGAAATAGTTCATTATTCAGATAAATCAACTAAATAAGCCACATATTTGTAGGAATAATTTATTATTCAGATAAATCAACTAAATACGCCACATATTTGTAGAAATAGTTCATTATTCACATAAATCAACTAAATAAGTCATATATTTGTAGGAATAGTTCATTATTCACATAAATCAACTAAATAAGCCACATATTTGTAGAAATAGTTCATTATTCAGATAAATCAACTAAATAAGCCACATATTTGTAGGAATAATTTATTATTCACATAAATCAACTAAATACGCCACATATTTGTAGAAATAGTTCATTATTCACATAAATCAACTAAATAAGTCATATATTTGTAGGAATAATTTATTATTCACATAAATCAACTAAATACGCCACATATTTGTAGAAATAATTTATTATTCACATATATCAACTAAATAAGCCACATATTTGTAGGAATAATTTATTATATTCACATAAATCAACTAAATAAGCCACATATCTGTGGGAATAATT
The DNA here is from genome assembly GCF_004210375.1 of Tachypleus tridentatus. NCBI lineage: Eukaryota > Metazoa > Arthropoda > Merostomata > Xiphosura > Limulidae > Tachypleus > Tachypleus tridentatus. The sequence continues at coordinate 133,032,025 of NC_134826.1, forward strand.
TATTATATTATATCCACATAAATCAACTAAATACACCACATATTTGTAGGAATAATTTATTATTCACATAAACCAATTAAATAAGCCATATATTTGTAGGAATAATTCATCAGTCACATAAACCAACTAAATAAATCGCATGACTGTAGGATTCAACAAGTTGACTAGGTAATAGCATGACTAAACTAATTGACCTTAGTAACATCCAGAAGGATTTTTTTCCCCATCCACAAGCACAACATAGAATGTTATTCAAAACAAAAACCACGTAATTCGTTTTGGAGCACCTTTTCTGAACATATTTTATATTAGTTACATATTGAGCAATACTGTAAACACTTTCAGATATTAGTCTAAATTACAAGCGGTTCCGTGTTGTATTATCTGCTATGAACGGAATTAATCTGCACTCTCACAGTTGCCTTCATCAGATCAAGAGTGCCGAAACGACCTCTATATTTAATCCATTCAAAGACTATACTCCTGAGTAGACAGCACGAATCAAAGTGTTGCTATGAAACATCTACCTACTGATCTAATTACGTTAACCAATGCTTATTTCTGACAACTTGTGTCTCATTCAAATTCTCTAATAAACAACTACCCGAACTTCAAGTTTCCGTTACGACAAGACACAACAATCGACTAAGCCTAAACATCCGTTACGATAAGAAACAACTGCTATTGGCTGTCTCCCATCGCTAGAGTTATGCGTTATAATTGATGAGTTAACAAACAATGCGTTAGTGTCACATTAAAAAAACTCAATATTTTCATTGTACACCACGTATTTATACATAATTTAACTGTTTACTGTTTTAAACCACCCTTTAAGAGAACAAAACACTTTTAACAGCACATAGTTTCAGATAGTCCTCACATAACAATAATAACGATTGACATCAGTGAACACATTTCACATTTGAATACGAGAAGTTCTTACATTGTTTTAATAGGATATGTTTTACAATGTTAATTTTCTATTAAAAGGTTTCTTACTTTATTTTATAAATTAAAAAATTGAAAGTTTTTTTTCTGATAATTGAAACAATCTCGATGTTAAATGTTTTCCTAGAGAAATATTGGGTAGGAAATATTCTCCCTAAATTCTAAGCGAGATAATCACGCATTGAATTTCTTGTCCAAATCGTTAGCACTACATTTAACTGATTTTCCAGTGGTTTATATTCACTGTTAGAGAAACAATGCATAACTACGTTTACAAAATCCAGGTTGCGTCGTTGTATCCCATGAACTTCGTGTTGTTAATTAGCCAAAGCCTGAGCCAGTATTTGTTGTCGTTGCCATTCGAACGTTGGTTTTCCTTTTCTTTCTTGGCACCATATAGTTTTCTGGGTGGCCGGTGCTCCTTGACTGGAAAAGAAAAGTAAGAAACTAAGATAGTTTTTTTTATTATTGTTCTAAAAGCGGCAAAACACTGAATATAGTGATGACAGTTTTATAATATATCACATGTAATGTCACAAATGCACTTAGAGTTAATTCACAGAAATGTGCTGTTAATAGGTCAAGCATATTACAGTAGCTTTCGTGCCTGCCCGTTTGTGTTTCTTTTGAATTTCGCACAAAGCTACTCGAGGGCTATCTGTGCTAGCCGTCCCTAATTTAGTAGTGTAAGACTAGAGGGAAGGAAGCTAGTCATCACCACCCACCGCCAACTCTTGGGCTACTCTTTACCGTCACATTATAACGCTCCCACGGCTGGGAGGGCGAGCATGTTTGGCGCGACTCGGGCGCGAACCCGCGACCCTCAGATTACGAAGCACACGCCTTAACGCGCTAGGCCATGCCAGGCCGCCCGTTTGTGTACTGGTTAGTTTAAGATTAGAATCGTGATAGGCCCCAAAACACTTTCCCCACTTTTTACTATTGGGGCGTTACAACTGTGACAGTCAATCCCATTATTCTGAGAACAGCGTCTAGCCGGCAGTTGCTAATGGTTGGATTCCCTTCCTCTGGAACTTTAGAGGTCTTTTACCTCGCCGTTTGGCATACGTGTATCATAAGATGTTGCATGTGTTGAAAATATCAAATACCAACATGTCAGATTTACCATCATATAATATTTACTATACAACGGAAGGCCAAAATATAATGATTTTAAGTTGACACATTATTTGTTTCTTTGTTTTTGAATTTCGCGCAAAGCTACACGAGGGCTATCTGCGCTAGCCGTCCCTAATTTAACAGTGTAAGACTAGAGGGAAGGCAGCTAGACATCACCACCCACCGCCAACTCTTGGGCTACTCTTTTACCAACGAATAGTGGATTGACCATAACATTATAACGTCCCCACAGCCGAAAGGGTGAGCATGTTTGGTGTGACGAGAATTCGAACCCGCGACCCTCGGAATACGAGTCGAGTGTCTTAACCACTTGGCCATGCCAGGGCCAATTTGACGCATAATGTAGCATATATGAGTAACCAATATTTTTTATTATTTATTTAGTCTAAGCAATAGAAATGAACACTATGTAAAATGAAGAATCGAACTATTCAAAGGTAAAATATCATATCCCTCAAGCTGAATATAATTTATTTTAAATAAATATAGTTATTTCTTCTCATTTCACCTTATTAAACGAAACAACTTTATTTTCTGAAGACGGATCTTTCCCCACTTCCTTAAACATTTTTATTTAGTTAGAATTTAATTACCCTACTTTATTGTTTTATCAATACAAAATTAGGTGTTAATAAGAATTAATATAAACTTCTTACAGAACTAAAGATGAGAGGGCCTTCAATCAATATAAACCTAAATTTAGAATAAGTCAAGGGCATATTGAATATATGTATGTGTATGTATTTGTGAAGGTGTGTCAATAGTTATATATTGCTGAGATACAATTACCTTCTGAATCAGAGCCTTGGCTGGAGACATCAGAGTCAAAGCTTTGGGTGGAAACACCGGAATCGGAGTTATTTGTAGAACCATTAAAATTAGAGTTAGAGTCTCGGTTACATGAGAACTTGTCATCAGTAGTACTTTCTATTTTTCGCCGTCTTTCGGCTAGAATAGTCTGAAGTTCCCGGCTACTAAATGTTTTATACTAAAATAAAATCAGCAAAAAGAAGTTTTAAACTTACTTAGATTGTTGTTTCTGATAGCATTTAGTTTTTACATAATGTTAAATAGCATTAAAAAAAACTCATTGTTTGTCTGAGATCAGTGTTATTGAGAATCAGGTAACAAATACTGTTGATGTTAAACAAACTAGACTGACTGTTGTGAGTCACTGGTACGTAAAATAAGGTCGCAAACCTAGCGGATAATAAATGAATTAAATATGTGTTTGTAAATTAGTGACGTGCATAATGAAGTGACGAGCCTAGCGGATAATAAATGAATGAAATCTGTCTTTGTAAATCAGTGACGTGCATAATGAGGTGACAAGCATAGCGGATAATAAATGAATTAAATCTGTGTTTGTAAATTAGTGACGTGCAAAATGAGGTGACAAGCCTAACGGATAATAAATGAATGAAATCTGTCTTTGTAAATCAGTGACATGCATAATGAGGTTACAAGCCTAGCGGATAATAAATGAATGAAATCTGTCTTTGTAAATCAGTGACATGCATAATGAGGTGACAAGCATAGCAGATAATAAATGAATTAAATCTGTGTTTGTAAATTAGTGACGTGCATAATGAGGTTACAAGCCTAGCAGATAATAAATGAATGAAATCTGTCTTTGTAAATCAGTGACATGCATAATGAGGTGACAAGCCTAGCAGATAATAAATGAATGAAATCTGTCTTTGTAAATCAGTGACATGCATAATGAGGTTACAAGCCTAGCAGATAATAAATGAATGAAATCTGTCTTTGTAAATCAGTGACATGCATAATGAGGTGACAAGCATAGCAGATAATAAATGAATTAAATCTGTGTTTGTAAATTAGTGACGTGCATAATGAGGTTACAAGCCTAGCAGATAATAAATGAATGAAATCTGTCTTTGTAAATCAGTGACATGCATAATGAGGTGACAAGCCTAGCGGATAATAAATGAATGAAATCTGTCTTTGTAAATCAGTGACATGCATAATGAGGTTACTAGCCTAGCGGATAATAAATGAATGAAATCTGTCTTTGTAAATCAGTGACATGCATAATGAGGTGACAAGCCTAGCGGATAATAAATGAATGAAATCTGTCTTTGTAAATCAGTGACATGCATAATGAGGTTACGAGCCTAGCAGATAAATAAAGAAATTGTATGTTGTAGGTCAGTAGTATACGGGATTAGTTTATAAATCTAGCTGATATTAAATAAATCAGATTGTAAGTTGATGATATACATAATTAAGTTACAAACCCCACTGATATTTTTCTGAACAGTTAAGTGGCTGTGGAGTCGACCACCTTCTTCATTACCAAGAACTTCTTCCAAACGAGAACGAGTCAGTTTAAACATCATTTTTCCTGTCATCTCATTAAACAAATTCCTGATCCTAGAAAAGCAGAAAGAACAATCAGATATATTTTAAGTGGTGAAAAACATGTCACTGTTGTGGTTATAACAAAGTTTTAATGTGTATGATTTTGTAGTGGTTTAAATCCTTTTAGTCACCACTAACAGCTTAAAACACTTTAGGTATTTGGATAACATGTGATATACAGTCACAAATAATTATCCATTACTTTTCATTAGTGTACCAACTGGTTACTTATTTGATTTTGAATTTATTTTTCTCATCAAAACGTGATTTTCATGAATAAAAGATGATGTAAAGTCCTAGTTTGTTACTTCCACTGTAGCAAACAAGTTTCACTTGGAAATGGAAGTATCATGCATCAAAACCAAACAAATAGATCACAGAATTCTAATTAATACATATCAAACAACATCACAAAGTTTTAACTAGTGAATGTAAAATAACATCATTCAATTTTAACCAGTGTATATCGTACAATATCACTCAATTCTGACCAATGTCTGTCAAACGACATCACAGAATTTTAATCAGTGCATGTCAAACAACATCACAGAATTCTCACTAATGTAGATCAAAAATACATCATGTTTACAGAGCGGTATAGGCTAAGCTTACAAAGTAAACCAGCATGATTCTCATTAGTGTGCTACAGATGACCGCAGTAGAATTATATGTCAATGAATACAACAAGAATGTATTGAATGTGATGCTTGGGAAACAACTCGCAAGGCAAGACTCTACTGTTGTTTTACACTTACAGTCTTCGTGTCAGTGTTAAATCTACTTACTTTGGGGCAAAGTCCTTAGACTCTAACCACTCCTGGACTTCGGCTGGTTTTGACTCAGCAGTTATATATAATCCATCCCAGTGGTTTAGATTGACCTTTCCCCATTTTTTATTAGAATTATAGCCTAGAGTCACATGTTCATAAAGTTCTTTCTTCAAGCGGTCATGTGCATCTCTGGGAACACTCACATCTTTCTTCTTCACAACCAAGGCTGCAAAAAAAGTGTTTGTCAACAGTGACTATCATAGAGATACACAATAACAACATGTAACACAAATTTTGTTCCTGGATAGTGTGTGTTATTTCTTAATTGCTTATGTTGTAACAGTACAGAAAAATGACCATTATTCCCTTCAAGCTTTGCTTTTGTGACCTGGATAATGAAATTTAGAAATTAACCTATTTTCTAAGTAAAAACAGGCAAATTTGCACGTAAGGTGTGAATGAAACAACATATGAATCAAAATTTACATGTATTTATACTAAAGTTATACAAAAAGGAACAAAAATGTTTAGAAGTGAGTAGTTTTTTCAAGATTTGCGACTGTAACGTAAATCACTTTCACGTATCAGCCCCAAATATAGTCTCCCATCATGTTTTCATTATACGCTCCCAGGACATAAAAGCAAAATTTCAAGAGAAAAATATGTCTTTTCCATTTACTTTAGGCATAAGCAGTTTGGAAACAACACTTGCTGCCCAGGAACAAGAAAAAGTAAAAATTTTATTGCATAGTATAACATACCATCAAGGTTATTACAATACATATATCAGTTAGCAACAGTGACTATCATAGAGACATACAGTACTGTGCAAAAGTTTTAGGACAATAAAATATTTTATCATTATTTATTCTATAAGGCTAATTCTTCCATTCCATTACAGAATGTAAGTTTTAACATTACGGTAATACTTTACTGATCAATGTTGACAACTGAATGACCCAGAGTGAGAAAACTTATCATTCTTTAGAATTCCCTTACACCTGTACAAAGGACAAGTCAAATTCATGAAATAACCATGATGATACCCCATGCAGTGTCTTAGCTGTATAGAAAGAAACAAGCATATGGTACTGCTATACACTAGAAAAATTCAATTTAATAGAACTCCACAAAAACCTTGATAAAAACACTGTTTAATACTATACATTAAGTTTTTGTTGTCATTCCACAGCCCAAATTGCATAGAGATTGTCATATCTATTTCAACTATAAGGGCTGCATTAAACACGAGCCTCAAATATATAATTCCATTTTAAAAGATGTATCTTAAGTACATAATTCTATTTTTAAAGCTATGTCTGAAGTACATAATTAAAGCTATGTCTGAAGAACATAATTAAAGCTGTGTTTGAAGCACATAATTCTGTTTGTAAAGTTATGTCTGAAGTATACAGTTCTATTTCTCCAATTTCTACCTAATAGAAGAAACAGAAAAATAAGTGGTAACGAGAAGGAAAAGCAACAAGTACACAGAAAATTAAATATAGAGATAAATTTATTCAAACTTACGCTTTGTTGGCAGAGGTGGCGCTGGAGGTGCATTAAGGACAGGTGATGGCGGATTTGGAAGTTGATTGTTTTGTTCGACGAAACTTCCAGACCTGATTTTCACTTCATCATCTTGAACGCACTCTAATTAAAATACACATATATATACATTCATGACACTGAATTGGTGACGAAATTATACTAGGTTAACAAAAGCACAACACAGTCTTTACAAAAAGAAATTTTAGCATCATATGCCAGATAAAACAAAGGGTTTCGTTTGGATGGGCTCGGCATCACAGGTGGGTTAAGGTGTTCGACTCGTAATCTGGGGGCGCGGGTTCGAATCCCCGTCGCACCAAACATGCTCGCCCTTTCAGCCGTGGGGGCATTATAATGTGACGGTCAATCCCATTATTCGTTGGTAAAAGAGTAGCCCAAGAGTTGGCGGTGGGTGGTGATGACTAGCTGCCTTCCCTCTAGTCTTACACTGCTAAATTAGGGACGGCTAGCGCAGATAGCCCTCGTGTAGCTTTGCGCGAAGTTAAAAAACAAACAAACAAAAACAATCGTTTGGATGTTGTAAGTTGAATATTAGGAAAGATCTTAAGCACAATTAGAAATAATACCGGTAGGCCTACTTGTTTTACTCAACACGAATATAAAATCAACCAGGAGCGACAGCTCGTTTCTATAGTCCCTTTAATAAAGTAACCGATTTTCTAAATGAGAACAACTATATACACCTATAAACATACAAAACATTAACGCAATGTCTTTGCACGCATTTGAATTACATTTTAACATTTAATGTATATATATATATATATATATACATAAATAACTCTAATCGAAATATTTTACGAGTACAAAACCACTAAGGTAAAATGAAGATGTGATATTTAAAGTGTCGTTATATAAAAGGATTTGGTTTGTTTTGAATTTCGCGCAAAGCTACTGAAGGGCTCTCTGCGCTAGCCGTCCCTAATTTAGCAGTGTAAGACTAGAGAGACGGCAGCTTGTCATAATCACTTACCGCCAACTCTTGGGTTACTCTTTTAACAATGAATATTGGGATTGACCTCCACTTTATAACGCCTCCACAGCTGAAAGGGCGAGCATGTTTGGTGTGATGGGGATTCGAACCCGATAATAAAAGGGCAAAACCTGTAAAGATATTTAAAATTGGAGAGTTCTTGGTCCGTTTTTTTATATTTATGTTGCTATATATTCCTCTATCAATAAAAACAATATATGTAAAATACATATGAATACTTCATGTTATCGAAAAACACACATATATAAAATTAATTATTTCTATCAAACCTAATGAGAACAATCAAGAATTAGAAGACACTTGAACACTTATAGTTAAACAACATTATTTTAAATTAAGTGTATTAATACATCATAAAATAATGTGAAACTGCCATCAATGTTAAAAGTCTTTTGACATATCAGTGACTTACTTATTTCCGTCGTAAACGAGCTCACAGTTGAAGGACCATCATTAGCACTGTTGTCTAGAAACGGTAAGATAAAAACTGACTTTCTTATTCCTGCACCACTGTAATAAGTACAGTACAATATTGTTTGGCAACATAAATCGAGAGTAACAGATCAAACCTCTAATTTGTTAATGGGTAAAACGTTGACTATAGCTGTCGATGTTTCAAGGAGAAAAATTTCAGTCAACCAGAAAATCGGAACTTTTTACAACACTTCACTGTTTGTGTACCAGTACTCTTCACTGTTACCCTATCGTGTATCAGTATTCTTCACTGTAACCCTATCGTGTATCAGTACTCTTCACTGTAACCCTATCGTGTATCAGTACTCTTCACTGTAACCCTATCGTGAACTAGTATTCTTCACTGTAACCCTATCGTGTATCAGTACTCTTCACTGTAACCCTAATGGCTCAGCGATATGTCTGCTGACTTACAACACGAGAAAACTGGTTTCGATACCCGTAGTGAAGAGCACAGATAGCTCATTGTGTAGCTTTGTGCTTAATTCAAAAATAAGCAAACAATCCTTCACTGTATACTGTGTTTATTGTGTTTTAAAATTTTTCAGTAGGCGTAGGAACAGATGTGGTAATTTATAACTGAGATAACTGTTTGTTATTACACTTGTTAGCAGAAGTTAAGAAAATATTTAGTTCTGAGATCAACGACAACTTGTGAAGTGTAACTACCTCGCCGACTTTTTAAAATATGTTTTCTAAATTCTTTACCGAACAAATTGCTTGGGGCTCGCGACTTACTCGGACTGGCATGGCCAGGTTGTTAGGGTGCTTAAATCACAAGCTGTCAATCTCAAATTCGAGTCCCACTCCACCAAACAAGTTCATCCATTTCAGTCGTGTGATAGTCAGTCCCACTAATTACAACCACTCTTCTCTACACCTAGTGCTGTAACAGGTAAAAACATAAAATTACAATATGTGCCCCCTACCGGCAATGCGCGATAAAAAAAAAAAAAGCAGGTAATATAAAAGTTTAATATTAATTTGTTTGCCTTTATCTAAATAATTTCATATACCATGTGGGAAAATGTATATGTTTCCGTACTGTGCCTTCTTTGATTGTGTTTTAGTTCCAATGTTTGCTAACAAGAAAAAGAGGAAAATGTGGAAAAAAAAATAGACAAACAATAATCTTTATTCAAAACAAACAGTGAAAATATATACTTGTCACAAAGGATGGATGCCTTTACTGGAGATTAGCGCTTACGGGGTGATTTCAACAAAATTCTTTTCTTGTGTTCCAGGCATAATATTCTTAGGTCTGGTTCACATTAACGATTGAAATCATTAACGTTAGACTTACTCAGAACAATTAACGCTCATACACGTGACAAGTCACTCCCCAATGAAATACGAAAGATGCCATTACTTCCAGAGTTCACTTGACCGCCAGTTGAAAAGATATCTAACTTCACATACCATAGGTGACTTTACAACAGTCTTTCTCAAGAGAAGACAAAAGGTTATAGACAGAGAGTAAATGACGTCTACCATGGGGCAGCTATAGTACAAAGATCTTAACGACATTTTTTAACCAACATAGTGTGAAAGCGGCACAAATCAAAAGTTATGAAACATTTGTTTTATTAATATATTACACGACAACAGTAGTGGCTGATAACAAGAAAAACACATAAACCTTTACAGTGTTGGATGATCAGAAGAAAACATTAAAGAAAACTTTTAAGAATACACGACAAACATTTAATCTGTAGTTTTATAGTTTGTCAATGCGATAAGTGTGTTTGTTTTGTTTGTGTTTGTTTTTCTTATAGCAAAGCCACATCGGGCTATCTGCTGAGCCCACCGAGGGGAATCGAATTCCTGATTTTAGCGTTGTAAATCCGTAGACTTACCGCTGTACTAGCGGAGGGCGATAAGTGTGCCATTCGACCACTAATCTACATCAAGTAAGAAACTAATGTAACGCTGTCATTACGTAAAAAGAAATGATACATTGAGACGATTTGACGCTATGCTGAACAGTGTGTTATCGAGCCCTGAATTGTAATGTTTTAAGCCCTCAGTTCACTACTGAAACACCTGGGTAAAAATAATTTAAACTTAATGATGGCTATAGAGCGAAACGAATAAAATCGTCTAAGCCTAATACACAAAATATACTTTATAACTTCAGTTATTAATACAATTATAAAAGACGTACATATTTATGTAACAGCCACATTAACCACCTCTTCTGACTGGTCATTATCTTGCTTGCACACCTGTCCTGTTTATATAGAACTTATGTTACTATTAGCCTTCTGCGACTATCGCGAAACTAACAGGTATTTTGCTGTTCTAATTTAAAAACATCTTTTCTATTCAATTATACGCCCCCTCTCCCGATGACTCAGCGATAGCTTAATACTAAATATCTGGTTCGATAGATAAAGATGGCATTGTGTAGCTTTGTGCTTGACACAAACGAACTTAATTCGATTTAAAAGATGGAACTAAAAACACTTTTTTACTTAGTTATCCTGTCGGTTTTACGTTTTATTTTACTAATAAAAAAACCTATTCAGCCTTGCAATATGTTTTGTATGCATATTTATTTATAGTTGTAATTAATTCGCATATGTATATTATGTTCTAGGCTGCATTATAACAGCAATTATCCAATCGGTTAATAACAGCACCTGTATTTAAAACAAAAAAAAAAGTGTCTTTATCGTTATTTCCAGATACTTATTTTTATTGAAATTTGAACTAGAACCTGTAAGCATAATCAGCATTTATCAAGACAGGAAATTCCTTAGGTGACAAAGTTTAGGTTTTCTTTCAGTACTCTGGCTGCAATTCCATTTCAATTAATATTAACTTTATATGAAGCGTTTTCACGCAACACCTGGCGTCTTGTCCGAAGTGAAAAGGCTTAAAAATGAACTTTCTTGCATTAGTTAGCTAAGTATCTAGACTTTAATTTGTGAAAGGCATTTATTATTACTATATCTCACCTTTAACCTTTTCTTCTGTTCTCAACAATAAAGAAGATGGAGGCTTGTCGTCATCACTTTCTGCTAAAACAAATAAATATCTTAAGTAACTCGAACACGTCTATGTAGAAAGGAGAAGAAAATTATCGTCGGTATTATAATTCTCGTTTAAAAAAAACTTCACAAAAATAACAAAACTAATCTCTGATTACGAAAACATGTTCAAATATTTGTCGTAAATTCCAATACCATGAAAAATTACACAATTTGAAAGTTAATATATATGCAAATATACACTGTTGGCCTAAATCTTAAGGCCAATGAACATAAAGAAAAAATATGCATTTTGCGTTGTTAGACTCAACCATTTATTTGAGTAGAGCTTCGAAAGATGAAAATAAGAAAAGAGAAAATAAAAATAAAAAACCTTTTAGCATTTAATACGGAAAATGCAAACACTATGAAATTAGCCTAAATACTAGTTGGTCAAAAGTTTACGATCATACCAAAAAGAAGTCCAAAATAAGGTAGGAAATGCCCAACAAGAAGTCTCAGTAGTGAGTTTCACGGCCGTCATTGCGAATAACTGCAAACATTCACTTTGGCATGGTTGATATAAGTGTTTGCAGAAGGCTGGTTGGAATGTTATTCCAAGTGGTTAAGATGGCTTCACGATCCACTGTTTGGAATTGACGTCCATTTCTATAGACTTCCCTTGCCATCCACCCCCAAACAATTTCAATGGGGTTCAGTTCGGGCGAATGCGCTGGATGGTCCAAAAGAATCACGTTATTTGCCATAAAAAAGTCCTTTGTCCTGTAAGCATTGTGGATTGCAGCGTTATCCTGCTGAAAGATCCAGTCATTTCCACACAAGCGAAGGCCTTCAGTCAATAATTATGCTCTCTCCAACATGCCAGTGTACCCAGCTGCTCTTTGAGGCCCCTGTATAACCTGAAACTCCATTGTTTCATGGAAGGAGAAAGCACCCCAGATCATGATGAAACCTCCTCCACTGTGTCGTGTAGAAAATGTCTCCGGTGGGATATTCTTATCGTGTCAGTAACGTTGGAAGCCATCTGAACCATCCAGGTTAATTTTTTTCTCATCAGAGAACAAACCCCTCATCTACTTTTCTACGTCCCATGTTTGGTGCTTCTCAACAAAGTTTAACCGAGCTGTTTCGTAGTGTGGAAGGAAGCGTGGCCTTTGAAGACGTTTACGGTTTTTAAAGCCTTTTTCTCGTAGATGCTGTCTTATTATTCTTGAGCTGCATTCTGCGTCCGTAAGGGCTTTAATCTGGTTCGACGATCGGCTGGTGTCTTGCCGAACAACCCGTCGAATCCTTCTGCACAACGCCGGCGACATTTTCTTGGGCCGACCACTTGAAATTCTCGTTCCGTATCCCTCAGGGTCTTTTTGGAAATTTGCAACAGCAGTTTTACTACGCCCATTCTCACCATCGATGGCACGTTGAGAAAGACCTTGCTTTTGCAGCTCAACAATTCTGCCACGTTCAAACTCTGTCACCTTTTTAGCCTTTGCCATGTTTCTATCCAATGTGAGATAAGAGATGTCAGTGGGAGATGTTGACAACGCTAATGCTTGAACACAATTTACACAAATGACTAAATTTCGTTACGTGTTTACAGATTAACGAATGCTTCGTTTTAGTATGGTCTTAAACTTTTAATCAGCTAGTATTTAGGCTAATTTCATAGTGTTCACATTTTCCCTATTAAATGCTAAAAACGTTTTTTTGTTGTGTTTTTTTCAATTTTCTTATTTTTATCTTTCGAAGCTTTACTCAAATAAGTGGTTGAGTCTTACAACGCAAAATGCATATTTTTTCTTTATGTTCATTGGCCTTAAGATTTTGGCCAGCAGTGTATAAATCAGAACACAGTTTTTGGATAGTTTTGCTTCTTATAATTAATCACACATCGTACAAATCAGAAACACTGAAGTAACTGCAATATGTTTTCAGAAAATAAAAGATAATTATAGTGTTCCGCATATAAGGTATTTACGCGTAAAAGGAAAACATTTTGTGCGAGGTCCGAGGTGATTGCATGAAACATATTGTGTCATGTCCGAAATGACTATACGTACAACGTAATGTGTCATGTTTGAGGCACGATTCTAATGTCGATGAAAATCATGTATCAGCCGTAAAATAGGTTTGTTTCCGTTTATTTATTCTGTCCAATTTTTACGTATTTCACCAACATGTTTGAAATTATAGCAACTTATTATGATTTACTTACAATCACATTGTATTATCTGAATGAAAATGAACTCTGCTAAGGTAAAACTTTTTACATTAGAAACTTCTTTGATGTTTTTAAAACTTAAGTAAAATATAGTACTTACGTTTCATAACCTTATAATAAGTAACGAAACTGTGTTTCATTACTTGCGTTTTAAGATAGTTTTTAATGCTCTAAATTTAATACAATTTCCGGAAAATAACAACAAAATGAAAATTAAAAAACAAGTAAACATGGGCAAAATTCAAAATAAAAAATTTTTAAATTCAGTTAAATTTTGATTATGAATGTAAAAATGTTACAAAAGATTAAAGTAATTTATCTCGTGAAAGATAAACCTGGTGTTTGTTTTTAATGTCGTTCGCCACTTTTTAAAATTTGGGATTCGTATCCCCGCGGTGGCTTTGCTCTAAAACAAATTAACAACAATTTCTAATGTGAAATACAAAAAGTAACTTCTGTATTAACGTACCTTTTCCTTTTAATGGCGCTTTTATTACGTAATAAGGACTATCTCTGTATTTTTCTAGTCACAAAATAAAAAAGAAACTTGATTAAGATATGACAATTACAGGTGTCACTGTTCAATAGTAAGATATATCCTACTGTGATCTAATGAAAATACATCAAATACGTATCTAATAACAATGCTTAGATGACTCGGAAGGTCGTTAAATTGTGTTTCAATGTTTTCTGACTTCTGTCTCCAAAAACCGCACATATATAAATTAAAGCAGACAACATAACGTAAGCCTTAATGTATGTGTGAATCAGATGAAAAGATCTATTCCACTGGGCAGCACATGAGGACTGAATGTTTTTCAAAATCTACATTCTGCACATGAACCAAGAAATTTCTCACTGTCATTGAATCAATAGATCACACCTCCCCAGCGTTAGAGCTGATCCATTAATTGTTAAACCTTGGAACTCGACTCAAGATCAGTTGTAAATGAGGCAAACAAGGCACAAAAAATAGTGATTTGGGAAAATTAATTAAGTCAACACTAACTAATAGGAACTCGAATTTTTATGTTTAATATTTTTAGTTACACTGTTCTTTGCACCAGTGTTTTCCTAAAATTAGACTAAAAGCAACCCAAGCATTCCCCATAAAAAGTTTGAAATACAATACACTGAAAGCAGGACAAACTACATATATCATATTAATGTACGTGTTACAGCCACACTTTAAATAACAGCGGAAAACACCCTACAAGTCATACTTATGTACTTGTTACAACCACACTTTAGATAACAGCAGGAGAAACTTTACAAGTCATACTTATGTACTTGTTACAGCCACACTTTAGATAACAGCAGGAGAAACTTTACAAGTCATACTTATGTACTTGTTACAGCCACACTTTAGATAACAGCAGGAGAAACTTTACAAGTCATACTTATGTACTTGTTACAGCCACACTTTAGATAACAGCAGGAGAAACTTTACAAGTCATACTTATGTACTTGTTACAGCCACACTTTAGATAACAGCAGGAGAAACTTTACAAGTCATACTTATGTACTTGTTAAAGCCACACTTTAGATAACAGCAGGAGAAACTTTACAAGTCATACTTATGTACTTGTTACAGCCACACTTTGACAGAAACTTTCTTCAATTGATTGACACAGAAAGTTTAATTTTCCATAATTCAAGGTGATTATTAAAGTTCAAATTTCTTTTCACGTAAGGCTACAGCACGCCTGCGTTCAAAGACGTGTGAGGTCAATCTCAGTGTTTGAACACACGTTCGTTGAGACACACGCACATATGAACCACAATAGTAGTTCGTAATAGGAACCGAAGGAATTGAACAAACCCTAGTAGAACATTCGGGCGAAAAGCACATTAATCAGTAAAGATTAATTTGGAACAGCACTTTAAAATGTTTACTACTGACTGTTAAGACTGTACATATATAAAAATGGAAAGAAAGAAAAAAACAGCTTCATGAAGACTATCTGTGGTAGCCGTTTCTAATTTAGCAGTGAAAGACAAGATGGAAGTCAGTTAGTCATCACTATCCGCCGCCAACTCTTGGACTACTCTTTTACCAACAAATAGCAGATTGAGTATCATATTATAACGCCTATACGACTCAAAAGGCAAGCATATTTGGTGTGACGGTGATTCTAACCCACGACCCTCAGATTACGATTGGAGCGCCGTAATCACTTAACCATGAGAACCCACAACGTCCTACGTTCCACTACCACTCATCATCTATATCCGATATCCACAGGTGAAGGATCTAATGTCTTAACCTATTGAAATATGTCAAGGATGCTACACACTGGTCTGAAATACGGCAGTAGTTCTTTATGACCAATCAACCAGTCAGAAATAAAAAAAAAAAAAAGTTTATTTTTCTTTTGGGCTAAATATGACCTAATGGTCACTGTGCCGGACTGTGGAAACAAAACACCCAATCATCTCTGACATGTACGCTTAGTCCATTTGTTGTATAAGCTATTGCTTAAGATTAGAATAGCATATCATAAAGAGTAATAAGACATTTTGTTGTTTAAAAAAGGTTTATCTGCACCAGTTCTCCCTAATTTTGAAGCGATATACTAGAGGGAAGCAATTAGTCAATGCCACTCATTACAAGCTCTTGGGCTGCTCTATTACCAATGAAAAGTGGTGACTGTACTTTATAACGTCCTCACGACTGTTTAATTAAATAAGCATTTGGTAGCAGGTTACTTTCCTGTGTGTCATTTTTAAACACTATTGTGGTTATGGTATCAGTGACCATGTTTCCAATTATAAGAAAAATCGATATATTTAAGGTTATTTTGGCTGTAAAAACAATCCAGGCAGAAGTTTAGTTATCAACAGCTAATGACAAAAGGTAATAAAAACTAAAAGAATATTCCACTGTTTTCTATGATTATTAAACATAAATTCCAGATTTTTCAAACAGACAGGTCCTAGCATGATATGGAAATCACAGCACTCGATTTACAGCCCGAGTGTGAGGGTCGCAGGTTCGAATCATGTCCTCGACGGTTCTCGCCCTTTCAGCTAAGTAGGCGTTTTTATGTAAAGGTTTATACCACCTTTCGTTCGTAAAAGAGTAATCCAAGAGGTTTCAGTGAGTGATGTTGAATTGAAAAAGAAATAATTTCTCTGCATAAGGTGCTACCTTGTCGTTTTAAAACTGTATTGATGAGTTATCCTAGACGATAAATCAACCAATATATTTAGCCCTACTTTGTAAACAATATACAAATCAACCTATTGAACCCCCACCCATAAGGCAAAACTAACTTCTCTGATAAAGCTTCCCCTCTGATTTATCACTTTAAAATTACGGACGGCTAGGAAATATAGCCCTCGAGTAGGTTTACGCGACATTCAAAACAAACAAAACTACAATTCTTACGCGCGTGTGTACGTGTTTTTCCTTATAGCAAAGCCACATCGGGCTATCTCCTGTATCCACCGAGGGGAATCGAAACACTGATTTTAGCGTTGTAAGTCCTTAGGCTTATCGCTGTCCCAACAGGAGATCAATTTTCACGTACAAATCACAGAAAAAATCAATATAAGAACTCTTGTAGGGTTCCACCAGTGAGACAGCGGTAAGGTTACGGACTTTCAACCCAAAAATTCAGGGTTTGATTCTTTGCGGCGAATATAGCATATGATCCAATACGGATTTGGTTTAAAATAAACAGCAAACGCCCTCTTGTTGGCGATTCTTCTAAACAAGCTTCGTCTCATCCATTTTTAGTTAAGATCAAACAAAATGCATAACCGCCTAATCAAAACATTTTTTTTTTACCCAATACGAAAGTAATTTATACTATCGTAAATTAAGATAATAAACGAGCCATTAGCTTACCTGTAAGATTAGACTCTTGTTTCGTTAGAAGAGAGGAATTACAAGCATCGACTGAGGGTAAAAAAAAGGAAGTTTTGTAAGAAGCATTACGGAAATATTATATTTTTGAAAAAAATGTCTGGAAAGATTTTATCTTGATAATTTCAACAAACATAGCTATGTACATACATACATACACGTGCTTTCATACGGCTAGTGAGATTAGCAGGTCCTGCGAAATTCGTCCAAAATGAAACGTCCATTTGCCCGTAACAACCAGTTCACTTCATCAGTGAAAGAATTTTTGAAACTTTTTCTGCGTGAGTAAAAGTTAATAAAATGTGTTTCTCGCTGTTTTTCTTTGCTTCGTAATATGCACTCATGAATTTACATCTATGTAGCACGGTAGCTTGGAGCCATACGATAAAAATGTATAATTCCTTACATTAAAAGAATTTTGTTCGAACTTCATCAAAATATTTTGCGATTAGAACTTCTTCGTTGGTTTTACGTAAAGATACTAAGACTGTATTTCTTCACTGTGGGTTCAACCGCATCCGAAGATTCAATCGCTGGTTTAAAAGTTGTGTTTCATGTTGCTTTAAAGCATAAAATCTTCTGGTTTCCTCTAATCTGTTAATCATTTATATCGAAGTACATAACCACACGTCACACATACCTTAAGCTGGTTTATTTACACCTTACTTAAAACATTGTATTTCACAAAATTATTTCATTTTGGGAGCATCTAATTCATCTACTGTTCTCAGTAAATTGTACAAAACTCTCGTCACACGTAACTCCTGAAGATCTGTATTTTGTGTGTTAATGAAAACCCAGTTTGGTGCGATTTCTTTTCAACATGAACATATTTAGCCGCGTCTCGTAGAGTGACTTAGAGTTTGTATTGCTTTCAAGTAAAAACCTTTTGCTCGTGGCCCCATCTATTGACCGATTTGAGCTTAATTTCCTACCACAGCTATCGAGGGTTCCCTATTGATTTTGGATTCTTTTGTATTGAAAATGTTTTGAAGCTTTCTCCAGAGGAGACCTAGAACAAGACCTTCCAACCTCACATTTTGTTTTAATTCATTACACTGGATGAGAACCATATACGATAATCAACTGAAACTTCTGGTTTCGAAATGTAAGAGCCCAATATCTCGATAACGATATTATTCGAAACCGCGGGAATGTTGTAGGTAGCAACATCAATTGATGATGGCCGTCGTTTAAAGATTGAACAAAATAACCGTCTTATAACTATTGTATTTAAAATTTAACATTGTTTTTTAAACGTTTGGTTTGTTTTGAATTTCGCGCAAAGCTACACGAGAGCTATATGCGCTAGCCGTTCCTAATTTAGCAGTATAAGACTAGAGGGAAATGCAGCTAGTCATCACTACTCACCGCCAACTGTTGGGCTAGTCTTTTACCAACGAATAGTGGAATTGACCGTCACATTATAATGCCCCCACGGCTGAAAGGGCGAGCATGTTTGGTGCGGCGGAGATTCAAACCTGTGACCCTCACGCCTTAACCTACCTGGCCTTTTTAAACATGCAATAAATATTACAGGATTATACAAAACTCTCATCTTTAATGCAAACACAACCTGTTTGTGTTTCACTTACTTTTTGTTACAATAACTAGCTCGGATGTGATTGAACTTGCATTATATTATCATCATGATATTAAGTGTGTGCAATATGATCCTCTGCAAAGTCTTAAAAAATCGTGGTGATAGCGGCGTTTGCGTAAATTTGACTTCACATCCGGAAATCATTTCACATGAACCAACTATTTCCACTATATCAAATACATAGAATTCCTACATGCTTATGGCAAGATTTTCTGAATCAGTTCTACTCCTTTATTTAAAAGTCCCAAGTTATTCACTAACATTTGCTTTGTTACAACAGTGAGAAAATGTAAATTTAAAAAAAAAATTAAATCCTGCTTTCAATAACAGATTGAATCGTGGAAAACGCAATTATTAATAGACAAGTTACTGTAATGCTCAAAGGTTGGTAGAACATCAGACTTTATTCCCACTGAAAGCCCATCACATACCTGTCCATGTAATGTTCTAAACGGTGGTCGCTTGATTAACAAATCTGGCACAAACAGTTTTGAACTATCTACAGTTTGCAGAAGTTTACACTAATCAGATTCAAAACTGCTAATACCAAGTAATTAATAATTATTCTTAACAATATAAAAAGCGTTAAAGAACTCGAGGGCTCGCGCATCGAGAACATTTGTCGGGAAAACGCTATGCGGTTTAGGATCGTGGATATGTTATAAAAGTTATCTGTAGATGTTCTTTATCGTTTTTATTTATTTCATTTTATTTTGTTGATTGCAGATTGAAACAAGGTGTGTAGCAAACAGCATTTTGGCGTTTCATAAAATCATTTTTCTCTCATATTCCAACTGAAATACTTCTGAATTTAAAAAAATACATTTATTGCGCAGTGGCTTGTAGTGAGAGAGGCAAGAGATGAAATGCTATTATTGGGCAGTGGCTTGTAGTAAGAGAGACAAGAGATGAAATGCTATTATTGGGCAGTGGCTTGTAGTAAGAGAGACAAGAGATGAAATGCTATTATTGGGCAGTGGCTTGTAGTAAGAGAGACAAGAGATGAAATGCTATTATTGGGCAGTGGCTTGTAGTAAGAGAGGCAAGAGATGAAATGCTATTATTGGGCAGTGGCTTGTAGTAAGAGAGGCAAGAGATGAAATGCTATTATTGGGCAGTGGCTTGTAGTAAGAGAGACAAGAGATGAAATGCTATTATTGGGCAGTGGCTTGTAGTAAGAGAGACAAGAGATGAAATGCTACTTTGTTCCACACCTTTGCCTTCGAACAACAACAAACAAGTTAAAAGGAATGCAATGAAAAAATACAATTAACTTGTTTTTGCAGCAGTTTTATGACTATTGGTTTTCCATTATTTTATCAGCTTTCATTGCACCGTTGTATATGATTACATTATTTTTAATTTCACCACAGGTTTGAAGCCTTTCAAGATACTTTAATGAGGAGTTTCTTCATACCTCTATCTTGAAATTAGAAGATTGTCCAAGCCAATGTCTTGGACAAATTTGTGTACAAATTCCCATCTTGACATTAAAATTTGTCCAAACCTCAAATCGTGGCATTTATGAGAACCACAACCTTGACATTAAAAATTTGTTGAAACTTCATCCTTAATGAGATTCTTGTCCAAACCTCAAATCGTGGCATTTATGAGAACCACAACCTTGACATTAAAAATTTGTTGAAACTTCATCCTTAATGAGATTCTTGTCCAAACCCTAGCCTTGAAATTATGTTTGTCAAAACTCCAGTCTTGAGATGTTTGTTGAGACCTCAATCTTGACATCAGATGTCTGTCCAAATTCCAGTATTTGGATTAACAATGTGTCCAAAACTTAATCTTAACAAATATCCAATTTTGACATTTGATGTTAATCCAAACCCAAACGTTGACATTAGAAGTTCGGCCAAATCCAAATTTTGATATAACTGTGTCCAAACCTAATCCTGACATCAGAAATTTATCCAAAACCATTCTTAACATTAAACTTTCACACTATTTCCTGATGCAACAGAGTATGTGTGATTCATTGGTAGGTGGCTGTTTATTTGTAAATTTGTTTTCTTGTGGTGTAGGAATAAAATACACATCTATTAAGTGCAAATATAAGGTCTATAACTGAGCAGTGCAATATTTATTATATATAATTCCACTGAATTCAAAAATCGAAGAGTTGCATTTTAATTTTTATATCGTCTTCTGTCATATAAATTGTCTAATGACACTTTTTCACATTATGTCACAGGGTCACAACAAAGGAACAAATATTATAGTCATTAGTCAATGTAAAAAATGATGGTCAACTACTGAAAATGTATAGATTGCACAAGTATTTTGTGACATTAATTAGCTGAAATATATAGAGAGTCCACAAGTGTCTATATAACAATTTTACAGTGGAAATCAGAAAAAGTAGGGATAAGACCCTATATAACACAGCTGCAGAGTGGAAATCAGAAGTAGGGATAAAAGCTTGTATAACACAACTATAGTTGAAATTAATAAAAGCAGGGAAAATAGCCGATATAACACAACTATAGAGTGGAAACAAATAAAACTACGAATAAAATAATACAACTATAAGATAAAACTAGTTAAAACTTGAAATGGGTAAAATTATATTTTCAGAACTGTCAATTTTATAGCAAATACACACACATTATACATGCTCAAAAGTTTTATAATTAGCACTGCATTCTTTTGATTACATCTTCATATAAATACCCAGTGGCTTGTAGTAAAGAGATGAAATGCAAGGCGTTAACTTGTAGTAAGAGAGAACAGAATGAAGTATTATTGGGCAGTGGCTTGTAGTAGAGAGAAATGCTATTATTGGGCAGTACTGTAGTAAGAGACAAGAGATGAAATGCTATTATTGGGCAGTGGCTTGTAGTAAGAGAGACAAGAGATGAAATGCTATTATTGGGCAGTGGCTTATAGTAAGAGACAAGAGATGAAATGCTATTATTGGGGTAGTAAGAGACAAGAGATGAAATGCTATTATTGGGCAGTGGCTTGTAGTAAGAGAGACAAGAGATGAAATGCTATTATTGGGCAGTGGCTTGTAGTAAGAGACAAGAGATGAAATGCTATTATTGGGCAGTGGCTTGTAGTAAGAGAGACAAGAGATGAAATGCTACTTTTCCATAACCCTGCCTTGAACAACAAAAAAACAAGTTAAAAGGAATGGGATGAAAAAATACAATTAACTTGTTTTTGCAGCAGTTTTATGACTATTGGTTTTCCATTATTTTATCAGCTTTCATTGCACCGTTGTATACGATTACATAATTTTTAATTTCAACACAGGTTTGAAGCCTTTCAAGATACTTTAATGAGGAGTTTCTTCATACCTCTATCTTGAAATTAGAAGATTGTCCAAGCCAATGTCTTGGACAAATTTGTGTACAAATTCCCATCTTGACATTAAAATTTGTCCAAACCTCAAATCGTGGCATTTATGAGAACGACAACCTTGACATTAAAAATTTGTTGAAACTTCATCCTTAATGAGATTCTTGTCCAAACCCTAGCCTTGAAATTATGTTTGTCAAAACTCCAGTCTTGAGATGTTTGTTGAAACCTCAATCTTGACATCAGATGTCTGTCCAAATTCCAGTATTTGGATTAACAATGTGTCCAAAACTTAATCTTAACAAATATTCAATTTTGACATTTGATGTTAATCCAAACCCAAACGTTGACATTAGAAGTTCGGCCAAATCCAAATTTTGATATAATTGTGTCCAAACCTAATCCTGACATTAGAAATTTATCCAAAACCATTCTTAACATTAAACTTTCACACTATTTCCTGATGCAACAGAGTATGTGTGATTCATTGGGAGGTGGCTGTTTATTTGTAAATTTGTTTTCTTGTGGTGTAGGAATAAAATACACATCTATTAAGTGCAAATATAAGGTCTATAACTGAGCAGTGCAATATATTATATACAATTCCAATGAATTCAAAAATCGAAGAGTTGCATTTTAATTTTTATATCGTCTTCTGTCATATAAATTGTCTAATGACACTTCTTCACATTATGTCACAGGGTCACAACAAAGGAACAAATATTATAGTCATTAGTCAATGTAAAAAATGATGGTCAACTACTGAAAATGTATAGATTGCACAAGTATTTTGTGACATTAATTAGCTGAAATATATATAGAGTCCACAAGTGTCTATATGACAATTTTACAGTGGAAATCAGAAAAAGTAGGGATAAGACCCTATATAACACAGCTGCAGAGTGGAAATCAGAAGAAGTAGGGATAAAAGTTTGTATAACACAACTATAGTTGAAATTAAAAAAAGCAGGGAAAATAGCCGATATAACACAACTATAGAGTGGAAACAAATAAAACTACGAGTAAAATGATACAACTATAAGATAAAACTAGTTAAAACTTGAAATGGGTAAAATTATATTTTCAGAACTGTCAATTTTATAGTAAATACACACATTATACATGCTCAAAAGTTTTATAATTAACACTGCATTCTTTTGATTACATCTTCATATAAATACCCAGACTGATCTAAAAATCATGAAATTCCACAATTCTTGATTGTCTTCCAGTAATTCATAGAACCTACAAACTAACCCTGTAATACATGAATTAAAAACAATGACTTCTGAAAAAGTCAAAAATAGTTAAATCCCATTTTACAACATTTGGGAATAAAAATGCCAGTTTAGATGCAGCAGAAATCAATATAGAGAAAACTTATGGTAGAGATATCAATCATTGTCATGGTTAGTAGCCTATCCAATCACCTAAAGAAACAACTAGTGGTAAAGATATCAATCACTGTCATGGTTAGTAGCCTATCCAATCACCTAAAGAAACAACTAGTGGTAGAGATATCAATCACTGTCATGGTTAGTAGCCTATCTAATCACCTGAAGAAACAACTCATGGTAGAGATATCAATCATTGTCATGGTTAGTAGCCTGTCCAATTACCTAAAGAAACAATTCATGGTAAAGATATCAATTATCGTAATGATTAGTAGCCTATCCAATTACCTGAAGAAACAACTCATGGTAAAGATATCAATCATTGTCATGGTTAGTAGCCTATCCAATCACCTAAAGAAACAACTAGTGGTAAAGATATCAATCATTGTCATGGTTAGTAGCCTATCCAATCACCTAAAGAAACAACTAGTGGTAAAGATATTAATCATTGTCATGGTTAGTAGCCTATCCAATCACCTAAAGAAACAACTAGTGGTAGAGATATCAATCACTGTCATGGTTAATAGCCTATCTAATCACCTGAAGAAACAACTAGTGGTAAAGATATTAATCATTGTCATGGTTAGTAGCCTATCCAATCACCTAAAGAAACAATTAGTGGTAGATATATCAATCATTGTCATGGTTACTACCCTATCCAATCACCTGAAGAAACAACTCATGGTAAAGATATCAATCATTGTCATGGTTAGTAGCCTATCTAATCACCTAAAGAAACAACTAGTGGTAAAGATATCAATCATTGTCATGGTTACTACCCTATCCAATCACCTGAAGAAACAACTCATGGTAAAGATATCAATCATTGTCATGGTTAGTAGCCTATCCAATTACCTAAAGAAACAACTCATGGTAAAGATATCAATCATTGTCATGGTTAGAAACCTGTTCAACTGCCTAATTCTAATTATTAATTAGATACTAATTAATTTATTTTACATGTGTTTTAGTGAATTCTAACTGGTAATTAGCATAGAAATATAAAAATAAAAGTAAGCAAATGACATTTATTATTATTATTGTTAAAAAAAAGAAAAATAAAAATAAATAAAAATTAGAAGGAAATTAGTATTTAAACATTCACAAAGGTTACTAACTATGACAACGACAGAAAATGCTGCCAAGATACAAAAATTAACAATACGCGATCTCACGAATTCTATTTACACACACCTGGATACAGTAACTCTTACCTTTAACTGGAGATAGTTCTTCTGACAGATAGGAAGATGAATATGTTGAATGAGAATTAATACTGCTGTCTGGTTATAAGGAGAAACAGATGTGTTAGTAAAGAGACTTAATAAGAAAAACAAACAGAAATGTTAGTACTGCTGTAAAATGTCAAAAGACAACAGGTTAGTAACATCCATTAATATATGGAATAGCAGGACCTACCAATTCTAAATATTGTTAGTAATTTTCAACAAGAGTTTGCTTTTCATCAAATAGAAAAAGCTGAACCCACCATGAGAATCCAGTCCCAATTCATTTTTAGTACAATAAGCCTATCAAGTGTAGTACTGAGTGATCAAGGGTCATTTACCAAGAGAAGTCATTTCTTGATGAGGAGAAACCCACTCGAAATAAGTATGTATCTCAGAACAGCTGGTATGGGTATTAAACACTTACTGGTAAGGAGAGAACAACTTTGTACAGAATAAACACAAATGTCAGCATCATCCCAAATATATTTTATAACTTTAGATTATTAAAACATATATATAAGGTTAAAGAAAGAATGAAATACAACACTGCATGTTAAGTGACAGAATCTTAAATATTAATAAATGCCAAAATAAGTAAGCTTAGAAATGTTTAGGGTTGCAATACATTTAGACTTTGATGACAGAATTGGAATAGGAAAATGCTATAACATAAAGAAATGTAGAGTAATGCAGAATAAAATAAGATGATTTAATGTTTCATTCATATTAAGGAATGTAAACAAGTGTTTCACAAGTACGGGATAAATGAATAAGAATCCTTAAAGTAATAGAGAACACTGGCTGTATTTTCCAAACAAAAAATGAATACATATATCAAGTAATAGAATTAAAATGAAACCAAAGTAGAGAACTTCTCCACTCACAATTAACTCTTGTTTAAAGATACGATTTGTTTTACTCATTTGGTCACAATGATGATTATACAAAAGAAAACAAAGAACACTACACCTAAAAGACAGAAGTGTCATCTTTTTCACAAATACATAGAGAACAATAACATAGAACTTCTGACAATACATTTTGTCAAACAGTGTATAACAATTATATAAAACATGTATAAAACTGGACAAGTTCTACTAAACAAAAATCTGAAAGCCTAACATTTTTGTTTAACCTGCAAGTAAAACTGTATCCAGGATTAATATAACTTTACACTACCCATTTTTTTTCTGACAAAACATCCCTACCATTATTAATAATAACCATCTAATCAATGGAATCATTTGGTGTTGAAAATATCTTACACTTGAATCATTTAACACTAAACGTTATTAATTTCAGCTTTTACTCATAACTAAATGGGCTAACACATGAAATTAAGTTTTTCTCCCAATAAATAGAACTATTCCAACTAAAACATAATGCCAGATGGATTATCTTAGTTCTAAATTGACACTTTTACCGGTGAAATGACTTTAAAACCATTAAATTTAGCGAAAAAAATTACATCTAACTAAAACATTTAATCAAAAACACAGTCTTTAAGAGGTAAATCTTTGCTATTATTGTATTTTGATACAAAACTCCACTACATATTACAAAACTTAAATGAAATTTACATCTGGAAAACAAGAAAAGTAAGAGAGGAGTTATACCTTTTGTACATTAAATATTACTGAAGATATGTTCATATTTGGAGACTTTAAATGAAATTTGCTGATAAACAATACAACTGAAGTTCAAAAATATTACTTTGAATTATGTCTAGTTACCTTGGAATGCAGTAAGTTTACTTGAATATAAACTTGACAACAAGTACATTGCATACTGATAAATTTTATTTTTAAAAAAGGACAACACTAATATAAAATGAAGGTATGGGCAATTAGAAACAATAATTGGTACAAATTGGTAGTAAGACTCGCTTTATGGTCACCGATCAAATATCACATTGAAACTTCTAGTTGTGCAAATCTTTAATGCTTAAAAAGCATTCTGACCAACCTTAACTTTACAACTGAATTAAAAATGAAAATTACTCACTTTAGAAAACAAAAACTTATCACAATTGAAGAATTTTTACAAGCACACTCATTAACAATTAAAACCAAATCAATATCAATAAAAGAATAATTCAAAGTCTAAAAACCAAAATGGAATGGTATTTGTTCAGTTTTATTTATTTTAATAAAAAAATTAGAAAAAAATTCACAAAATTAAAAAGTACTTTAGTGCTGTTGTAAACATTAAACTTTAAATTCCAATTATTTACTAAGACTGTGTTTCACATTATGCCTCTACAGTTAAATCACAAACTACTACTGTCATTATTCTCGACTGTTTTACTTCACTTTTGAAAAGGTCATATAAAAATACATTTAAAAGTTTGAGATATGCACAGAAAATACCACATAATAAAAATAAAGTGAACATTAAAGTCTGCCATATAACAGTACAAAACAATCAGTCTTAAACTACTGAAATTAATAAAAGCTCCAAGTCTATTCTCAGAATTCCCCTGATTAGATTAAGTGCAATCCTTAAACCCAAAACATAAAAGAGTTTTATTATTGTTACCATAAAAACTGGGCTAGATTCACATTTTTAATTGTGATCATATCATAAAATTAAATAATGTGAATAACAAAAAGGCACACAACTTGTGAGGTTGGAGAAATGTGTTCCACATTCATGGTTGAGCATGTTTTATTATTCCTTTTCAGTATGATAGCCATCATCAATTTTAAACTTGTGTTTTATCAATACAAAGCTGCCAGTGAACTTGATGAAATGGCATTCTTCTAAAAAATACACTTATAAGCAGCTCATATACTCTGGCAGAAACAAAAGATTAATATATAAGGCCACAAAAGTTCAGACAAGTACCACAACAACACAGCATACACCACAAAAACGTCACACCAGCTCAGAAGTACCGAAATTCACCCTTGTTACCTCTTCGTTCTCGTTGTATCCATTCAGGTGGTGCAGAAGCACCAACTGACCCTTGAGAACCCCGATGAGACCCTTCCTCCAGCCTATCTCTTCCTCCAAGAAGGCTTCCCTGACAAAAAAAGCAACAACAAAAAACATGATTATCATCACAACTAACACCTGAAATACAATCAAATACTCAATATTATATAAATTCGCAGCTTCAGAACCAATAAATATTTTATAGCACACTCAACTACACAATTCTCCTGGATAGAATTGTTAAGAATGGTAGATTCTGACTATTGAAAGTTCAGAACAAGTTACAGAATGATTGTTCTAACCTTCAACAGCACTAATTTGTATAATTTACTAATGAAGTCTCAATAACTACTATTTTATACTTGACTGAAAACATTTGGATTCTAGTAGTAATCTACACAAATGAAATAAAACGTTCCCATGTAGCTTAAAACAATGGTATACTGAACAGTGATCATGTTTGTTATATTTTACATAAAAATAGAAAATGTACATTGTTTAACCACACATACAGTATGCTTGCATTGCAAGAGCACCTTACTGTGGACAATTAAAATACTGCAGCTGACAGAAGCAAACAAATCTATTAAATCACCACTCAAAGCAGGTTGACTGTCAGTCTTTTATAACAAAATAAAACACAAGAATACTAATGGTTTAATTTGACAACAAAAACAGGGCTGTACCTATAACAAAGTTACAAGAGAGAGAGAGTGTGTGTGTTTTATTTTGTTTTTTTTAAGTAAAATGTATTATACAAACTGAAAAACAGAATTTTCCATACAAGTAAATAGTAAATCACCCATTATATATTAAACACTTTCAAAAAATTTGTCAACAAGATAAGTAGCTAATGACTTAAATGCTGCCCAAAGAATCTTCAAATCTTTAAGTGTTATCTTCAACTTCAAGAAACCATCACAAACAGCTCTACTTATGGAAACAGTGTTCCACTTTTATTAACTGTACTTGTATAGTTAGGTTGTTCCTCCATTTTCAAGACATTTCTTGCCCATAAAAGATTACTTAAAAAACCTCAGAATGTAAAGCACTGGAATAACACAATCTTTTAACACAAAAAACCAAAGCAAAGATTTGTTTTTCCTTCTATATTTGGTGTATTCATTTGAAACAAGTACACAAAAATTATTTTTTGAAAAAGTTAATGCAAATCTCACAATATTTTTATAACTTTAAAAAATATCTTTGTTCCAATTGCCTATCATCGTGATAAATCTTCAAAACATAGCAGAAGCAGTTTTTGTTTTCATTGCCTAACATAATAATTTTACATTTTCAAAAATGAAAACAAGTCTTTGTTGTAACTGTTACATTCAGGATTACAAATAAACATTCCAGGCACATACAATCAATACTACTACAAATAATAAACATTCCATGTGCATAAAATTATACAAGTTACTTCCCTAGAAGTGACACACATTACACACTTGTAAAATGGCTCTCACACTTGAGCTTATATGATTACAAATGGTAAAAAGAAACATTTACTGAATAACCTTCAATAACAAACATACCTGACTCTGGTAAGTTTCTCTCACTGGCCCACCTCGTAGATATGACCGATTGTTAATAGCCTCTTCTTCACGAACCATAGCCTGGTATGGAGTGACAATGGTGTGAGGAACATGTCCCACTTGGTTCTGGTAATTTCTCGGACGCCACCACTTTCTACTATCATCAATAACCTATCATCAATCGAAACAAAATGTTTCTTGTGTTTACCAAGAAATAAAACTCCATTTGCATTTAAAATCAAGAGAAATACAAAAACTTTTACAATATTAAACATGAACAGTAACTTACAACAGTGATGTTTTCAAAAAAATTGCACAATCTTCAAATGGCCTTTGACAAATACTAGAGAATGTTAAAACATTATGACAAAGATGATTCTACCTTGATGTGGGTTGGTTTGCATAAAAATAAAATAGAAAATTTTACTCAACAGTTCTCCAAATGACTTCAACATCGAAGTTCAGTTATACACAAACAAAATGATGTCACTCAAAAGAATTCTTAATTATTTATAATAAAATTAAGAGCGCATCTCTTTTTCAAACTGCCTCAATTACACAATTTTTGAAATTAATTTGAAATTACATTTCTTGAAGAAATTAATTTAACAAGGAAAGCTCTGTGGATTTATTTTAAGATGCATCTCTCAAGGGTTTTGTTATTTAATTCACAATAAAATTCCTCTGAATGCAGGTATTTACTCAAGTAAGTAAATGTATCTTACATAATTTCAATCATTATTGTAACTCCCTCTGTAATAATTTTAATTTCAATAACAAATATTTCATCTCCATTAAACTGAGTTAAACTTTCATTTACATAAAACAAGGTTTTCAAAATGATAGGAAAAGACTCAACTTCTGATAGACCAACTTACAACATTTAAATTTTGGCAAACCCACCATTTATAGGAAGAGCAAAGGAAAGTAATTTAACTGAAAAACTTGCGTTTATTTCACTTTTAAAACAACAAATCACAATTACAGATAAATATGTTGATGAAGTACACAAGGAGGAGAGAGAGACACCAAGAAGAGAAGAGAACGAACTGGGGAATCGTGCATCAAAATTCAGTTCAGAGAAACAAACATACACTGAAAAAAGCAATATGGTCACTCTGAATAGCGGATGCACCAAAATATTAAAAATTATATCTTACCATCATGATAAAACTAAACGGTCAGAGGTATGTTTGTCCGTTTTTTGTTTTGTTTTTTGCTTAATTTTGTGGAAAGTTACTTGTGCTATTTGCACTAGCCATCCTTAATTTAGAAATGACAAATCAGAGAGAAAGCAGCTAGTCAACACCATCCACTGTCAGCTCTTAGGCTACTCTAATCAAATAGTGGGGTTTGCTGTAATATTGTAACTCTCCCACTGCTGAACAATACAAGTAATAGAATTCAAACCCATAAACCCCAGATTACAAGTCAAGTACATTTACAACAAGGCTATGCCAAGTCAAATAAGTTTTACTTTGTTTCCATCCTTGTTTTTAAGCACAAAGCTACACAGTAGGCTACGTGTGCTTTGCCCACCACTTTAAAATCATTTAAAATAAAACCAAAAATTTCTCTTTGATTTAACATAGGTTCAAATAAAAGTAACATTTTCACCTTAATGTGCATCTACATTGTTCAAGAAAATACTTTACATTAAACCTTTTATATCAAAAATCAAATCTTCTCTAAATGTACATACACACATTCATATATAGAAAACTGTGCAAATCAAATTCACACTAATTTCAGTCATTAATGTAACTTGTAAACATGTGTCACTGAACAATACCTGTAAATACAATGCCAACATCATAAGACTCAAATGTATTGGCATGATGGAAAAATTTTAAGAAGCTGTACACAATAAAACTTCATTTTGTTTAAACAACAGATGAAATCAATTATAAAAACTAAATTCTCTCTACTTTGCAGCTTGCTCCTGGCTGCTTACCAGTTCATTAGCTGATTCCCAGTTATCTGGTTGGCAAGTTACAGATGTAAAAGATAAGGACTAATGAAATGGTGCACATTTTGAGTGCACAATTTAACTGAGGAGATGCAATATTTTAAATCATTTATTCTTTGTATAATATATAACATATCTGATAATAAGACACTTTTCAAATATTTATTTCTTGATGTCCTATAAAATTCAGAACAAAGAAATCAGAGCCAGGTTAAACCCTGAGGAATTCTATAAACTTGAGTAAATTCACCTCTTAACTACCCTTTCTCAAGTTAAAACAAATTAAAAATATCTTTAAGTTATCCACATTACTCTAACATCCCTAGAATCATCCTTTTCAGTTATTTTACTTTAATACTGTTTATATAATGAAACCAAAAGTGTACACAATACTACAGGTCAGAAGAACCAGTGACATGTATAAAGAACTAATTCCTTTTTTTTTTTTTTTTTTAAATATATTACTGACCCAATCAACAGTTCTTGACAGTTTACAGCTCTGGTTTATGACTAGCACAATCTACTGCTCTTCAGATGGTATGGTTTTTATCACTGACCCAATCAACCGTTCTTCACATAGCTTATAGCTTTGGTTCACATTCTTTGACTTATGTTGAAATTGGTAAATTGCATAATGTCATATTTCTTTGGCAATAACTTCCTAGTGGTTACAACATTAGTTGTGATTTGTGCACCAACAAAATGGTCAAATTCCACCAATGAACTCATTCCTGTGTTCTGTTAAAGAATCAATACTAGCCAAACAGACTTCTGGTTTTAGAAATAGAATACTCAGATGTAAGAATAAACTTCTCCATTGGTCCAAATTGTTCACAAAGTACTGCCTCAGCCAATGACAATTCCAAGTAACAGTAATATGGACAGCAGTAACATAGATCTTTCATAATTTCAGTAAAAGTCAACTGTCAGGATAGGGAGGTGTACAAATATACTAACAGAGAATTCATGCGATAGTAATTACCAGAAAGGGCACAGAAATATTAACAATGTGCAGCATACAGTTTGCTGTAGTTAGGAGGTGCACTTACACTAGTAATGCTGTGTTTATTTGAAAAAAACTGTTCATGTTAACTATGCTAAATCCTGTACTAAAGTTTTAACTTCGAAAAATTTGTGCATTACTTGAGAAAATGTAGAGAAATTCCATGGTTTGTAGATTATTAATACCGTCTGCCCTATATACATCTCTTTAAACCTCGTAACCACCAGATAAGAAATCCGAGGTGAAAACATTGTATGAACAACGATAGTGAAACAGAGATGCCTCTTCAAAACTCATACACAATAACCACTTATTCATCAATCACAGAATAAGAAACTACATGTGCAAAAAAGCTGTTGTCTGAATTTTCTTTATTCATTATCACCCTTTTGTAATTGAATTACAGATGGAAGATAATGAAGGAAAATAAAAGAAACCTTTAGATGTATGAAAATGAATAAACTCATACACTTAAATAAAATTCAATTATTAACCCTCACACACCTATCATCAACTGATGCTGTTACCCACTGTTTAAGGATTAAAGTGATATTTTTGCCTTCTACTTTATTTTTAGTTTTGTATAAAAGCTGATAAAAAGAGCAATGAAACCTTAACACGAGTGAAATGCCAAAATGTATATTAAGATAATAACCTTAGATGGTGTATATAGTTTGTTTTTTTGTTTTAAAAAATTATGGTGCCAATATCATGGTTGGCATTACTGGAAAATGTTTACAAAATGTTCTTACACTTAGGCACTTACCTCTAGCACTTCCCCTCTCACCACTGACAACTCTTTGTCGTTGTTTGCTGTCCTTGGGTATAACACTACCACAATCTTGGCACCACTGGTTTTTAGTTCCTCCATCCAACGTTGTTGACACCTTTCAAATTGTTGTTGTGGGTCTATACCCTGCTCAATAGAGTCAGCACTCACATCTGACCTCGTATCTCTGAAGTCCCTTTCAGAAGATGAATGGCGTTCACTCCTGAGACCAATCAGCAGCCATTAACACATTTAAACCAATTGAGTCACTTAAATTGTAACATAAAACATTAAAGACTTCTACTTTTAGGAACAGAGAAAGGGCACACAACTGTTTTTCCTATAATGAAACTTTGACATACATTTTGAAGGACAAATAATTACTCTCAATATAACAAATATCACAGTTAAAAAATTCCTGGGACCCTGTGATATCAAAGAAAAGAATAATATGGATAGACCCAATACTGCTTTTGTTCATATAGATTCATGATTTGCAAAATAGCAATATGATCATGATACCACAAAGTTTCATACCTTCCTGGAACACTTAAATGTTGAGTCTCATAGTGACGGTTATCAAACACTGAGGATGGATGGTTAGCTGGTACAGACTGAGAAGTTCTCTCACCTCTTCTTTCACTTCTATAGAAGAAATCACTGTCGTAGTGACTGTCTTGATCTGCTGGAAGACCTAATGGTCTGCGGAACTCCTAAGTTAATTAAAAAAAGATTGCCTTTGACTTTATAAGCCAGCATTAACTTTTTTAACCAACTTTTTTTACTAGGCAGATGCAGAAGAAATTTAAAAGTTTTATGCCACAAGAAAACATTAAAGCTTATATTGCATTAAGAAAGAAAAACTTGCATGTTTTGAAATATTTTTTACAGATGTTTATGAAAATTACAAATGATCAAAACTAACAATGTTATTGCTATTTTGAATATAGTGTTTGAAAAAGTTTCAATGAATCACAGAACTGCATTATGAGTCATTTCATAAGCAGCACTCACATTGTAAGTTTGGAGTTATTAATGAAATTATCTTGCCTCATTTCTTTGAAGAAATACGTTATGTCCATCTCACAACACAGAGACCCAAAATATCATCCCACACAAGAAACAAAACATATTTGAAACCTGTTACATTATCAATGCTAATTTTTGCTATGGATACTTTAATTGCACAATATTTAGTGGAATGGCTTTTCTGTGAAATAAAATTGACTTTCAGGTTGTAGGATGGGACTGTTGGTATGTTACAAGTATAAAAATATGAGAGGTGACTTGTGCTATACAGAAAGTGTCACCACTACCTCACTTCCAACTGACTTTGCACTTTTGGAACAGCCCCCTGCTATTCTGTCTCAATCAGTAACTCAAGTGTTCTTCAACATCCATCAACCCAGCAGCTAAGAACTGGTTAGCAGAAAGAATCTCCCATGCTCAACTCAGAGGAAAGGGGAAAGAATATGTAAGTGGGAGACAACACAATCATTAACCACAAAAACCTATTTTAAAAAGTCAGCAAACAGTAATACCATTTTTAAAGGACATTCTGTAGCATAAGTTAAATTATCATAACTTGTCAGGATGACTACAGGTAAGTCAAATATTAGCGTTAGTCACCTTAAGTTGGCCTTTCCAGTCCTGGTTATGTGATGTTATGGCTATTTTCTAATTTCATACTGAACTAGTTGTACTTCAAAACGAAATCATAAAAAAAGTCTACTTTATGAATTAGAAACTTAGTGTTAAAAAGGTCAATGGCCTGTAAAAAACTGAAAACATTTGTAAGATGAACAGTGTCACCATCGTCAATGACACTGTCCAACATTATGAGCAAACCTTGGTACAAAACATGTCCAAAATGGTGCTGTCATTGAGAGTCGTAATGATGGCAAGACAGCAAAATGTGGCTTATTGCAACCTGAGTGTCACACAGACAAAACACTGGTGCATCAGTCCCAGATATAAGAAAACATTGAGTTAAAAATCTGTGGCCAATGTTTAGTCTAGTTAGAACAACTTCCTAACTTTTGATTCTTACAGAAACAAGATGCTTAGAGACCAATAAAGGGTTTTACTTGGAAAAGCTTGTTTTCACATTGCCCACTCCAAGTCAACTGCCAACTAGCATGGAGCCAAGCCTTGAATACAGGACCATAGTCCGTGTATTGAATAGGCACGGCAGTAATAGTGCCAGAGTAAACAGACTCAGGTGCATTGTCAGCGAGCTCATTTCCGCAAATACCAACATGGTCTGACACCCAGAAGAACTGAATAGAATTAGATGTTAAAGAAGAATGGGCCAGTTTGTTTTGAATATCAGCAAGAATGGATGAGAATTGACATGAAGCAATTCCAGGGCTAACAGAGAGCTAAGTAAATTGGTATAAATAATACAGTTCAGGTACTGCATAGTTTCTATGTGATCCAGGGCAAGAGAAATTGTGTACAATTCAGCAGTGAACACAGAAATTCTGTGTGCAATAACCGAATCACGAAAAACAAAAGCTGAGCCCACAGAGTCAGTTTTCAAACCATCTGCATAAATGGGAATAGAAAGATGGTTCAAAAGATGTTTGGCAAATAAAAGGCAATACTTCCAATCAGGAGCATTTGTCTCCTTCAGATGACTCAAAGAAAGGTCACATTTGGGGATTGTAATTAGTCATGGTGGGATGAGATGATCTGTGGATACTGCTGTATCCTCCAAAGATAGACCCAATTCATCCAACTACACTTGGAGATGAAGGCTAAAAGGGACAATGGCAGACCATCTATAATGAAAAAGTGTGACCTACTGAGGAAGGAAAATACAACCCCGTGTGTGATGCTGTTGTAAAGTTATGAAGCATAAGTTAAAGATAGATGCAAACAACAAAGGTGTAGAGGGGGTTCATGTGACTCCATGTACAAACTCTGGACTGTAGAAGTGCAGATGGCTCCTGATGGTGAACAGGGCCCAACATATTCAAGGCTGAAGTTCTGGTAAAGCCATAGACCACAGACTCATAGTCTAGTTTTGACTGAATAAGAGCACAATAGATTTTTAACATAGAACATCAATCTGCACCCTCCAGGAAGTGGAAGAGAGAACATGGAGAATGTTCAGTGCTCTTGTACATTTAGCACATAGCTGTTGAATATCTGGAATAAAGATCAGCTAATGGTCAAATATAAGCCCCAAGAACTTTGCCTCAAGAAGCACAGCTTCAGCAATATGAAGTTCAGGATAAGGGTAAATACCCCATCGACGACAAAAGTGCATGCAGTTTTGGAGAGAGAAAGGTTGAAACCGTTTGCTGTTGTCCACGTCAGTAAATGATTTAGAACAGTCTGTAGCTGCCACTCAATATACCTCATATTTGATGACTGACACGAGATGTGGAAGTCGTCTACAGAGACCATTTGTAACTGTACGGGGTTAATTGTACACTGATGCCATTATTCTTTATAATGAAAAGTGTGACACTCAAGACACAACTGTGAGACACTCCAAGTTCCTGTGGGAAAAATGAGAAAGTGTTGAACGCACACAGACCTGGAATCACCGATTCATTAAAAAATGTTCAATAAAAATCGGTAAATTGCCCCACAACCCGTGGAGGTCTCGCAAGATATCATACTCCACATTGTATCATGAGCTTTCTCAAGGTCAAAAAAATACAGAAACAAGATGTAATTTGAGAAAGGTTTCCCTGATTGATGTTTCAAGTTGAATCAGGTGGTCCATAGTGGAGTGCTGTCTTCAGAACCCACATTAGAGGGTGAGAAGAGGTTTAATTCGAGGAACCAGACAAGACTAGCATTAACTAAGATTTTACATAGACAGCTCATCAAAGCAATTGGATGGTAGTTCAAAGGAATCTTGGGATCCTTCCCAGGTTTTTAAAAAAAGGGAGTACAATTACATGGTGCCAGGCATCGGGAAATACATTCTCCTGCCAGATCCAGTTAAAAACAATCAGACAAATAGCAAAAGAGGCAGGAGAAAGGTGATGCACCATCTCATAACGAATATCATCAGGCCCCACTGATGTACTGCCACACCGATGAAGAGCAAGTTTAGGTTCCACCATTGTAAGGGAGTGATTATAGTCATAGAGACAATCAGCTTGAAAGGAAAGAAGTAATCATTTTGCCCATCTTATGATGGCTAAGAAGATAGAAGATGAAGCAGAAGTGCTAGATGCATGTGAAAATCTTTTGCTGAGAGTATTGGCAATGTTCTGGATATCAGCAACTTCATGGCCATCAGAGAAAAAGATTGAAGGGGGAGGCAGAAGGATACTAGCCACTAACCTTTCAAATTTTGTCTCATGTTACTTTGGAATTGGTGGTAGAAGAAATACTAGAGGTGTATTTAATCCAAGATTCCTTCTGGCTTTAACTTCTGACTTGCTGAGCATGTGCATGGGCCTGCTAAAACACAATACAGTTTAAAAGTGTGGGATATCTACGAAAGGTCTACAAAGCTCACTTTTATTGTCATGTAGCAGGCAGAATTCCATCAAGAACGAGGATACTGTGGAAAACGTGTCAATGTTTAGGTAATACAATGAGTAGCTGCTTGAACAATACAGTCAATTACTGCTGCCACACAGTCATCTATTGATGGCTTACACAAGATGGCAGGATCAAGTTCTGAGAAAGTGGAGAAAGAACCCAGTTAGCCTGGTCCAACTTCTATCAAGGTATGTGAATCGGATGGCATTGACCATGGCCAGTCTCTCTCTAAACAATAGGAAAATGATCACTGTCCTATGGATTATCATCAACTCTAAGAAAAGTAAGTGAAAAGTGAAGGGGAGCAGAAAAATATCTATAGCAGTAAAAGACCAACTAGGTCCATGAAAATGAGTATAAGAACCAGTATTGAGGAGAGACAGGTTGTGGTCCAAGAGCATATGCTTGATAGCATGACCCCTCCCATCAATACTAGCACCACCCTAAAGTGGATTATGTCCACTAAAATCCCCCAGTAGTAAAAAGGGGGATGATAACTGCTTGATAACCTTGAGGGCATCAAGGTCTGACTGATTATAGATCTCTTCAGGAGGCAGGTAGAGAGAACAAATAGTGATGGTACGACCCAAGGAAACACAGATGGCTACAGCCTCTGATGGTGTGTCAAGTGACAAGGACAACGTGGGCACACACTGATCAACTAGCAATGCCACTGCACCATGCACTTGTCAATCACATGACCTGTTGTTTCTATACAAGGAAAATTGCCAAAGGATGACTGAATCAGCAAGTTTCAGAAATGTTTCCTGTAAGGAGAGGCACATGGGATGGTAAGAATCAAATCTTTAATCTCACCTCCTCCCATTCACAGGTCACCGCACATGGCAAACATGTGGGTGGATGTTTAGATCCCAAGGAGGTAAACTGAAAGAACAGAACCTTCCCTGGGAAGTTCCCTCATATATAAATGAGGGTCAACCACCAATCTATGGTCTTCTTGGAGATTAAGAAAAGGCAAGTGAAACCCTGCTGAAGGGTCATGCACTCTCTCTGTACCCTATTTCTGCAAAAGATCTGACAGCATGTCTTCCGATCATTAAAGATATTTGAGATCTGAGGGAAAGGGGGAACTGGGCACAGGCTGAGAGGCAGTGGGGAGAATAAATAGAAGGGGAGACAAAGAGAGAGAACAATTGTAACCCATCTGTCAGAAGATAAGTGTTCCCAAAGATATGCATACTGCAGCAGACAAGCACTTCTGAGGACCAAATATGCATAATTGTTACCAACTAGTCAGACAAGAATGATGTCAAGCTAAAGAATGTCAAGTAGAGAGTGAAAAACTGGAAGCAGGAGGACTAGAACCAGGAGTGGAATGTGGGAGTTGGGACAGGTGAGTAACCAAAAAAGCTAGCATGCATTGATGTTAAGCAGCCTCTATTCGTGATTAAATTCAATCAGGAATACCATCAAAAACAGAGGGATGTAAAAATAGGGTAAGGCAAAGTCCTACAAAACAGGAAGAAGGAATGCAAACATGAATAAAACATGTTTCCCTGCCCAACAAGTCCCAGTAAGAAATGATCCAAGTGAGTAGGGAGAGGAAAGTAATAACAGTATGAACAATGGTGGAAAGGAGTACGAACTACCAGTGAAGTCATCTGAGGGTCTGTGAAGTGCATATTACATGAGGGAAGAAAAGTAACAAACCATGAAAAGGAGTATTGAACAAAGACAAAGAAAATGAGCACTGAATCATGAGACTGACTCTAATGGGTCTGTCCTCCAAATCCTGTGATTCAGAAAGGTGAGGTTAAAATGTCTATAAAACCATAAAGGAACCTGAAAGGGGCAGAGGGATGAGGCCTAAAATGTCAGAAATGGAACTGATCTAAAAAAGAAAACGAAATAGCATGAGTAACAATATCATGTGAACAGTAGAAAACAAAACAAATTAGACTGAGTGAAGAAGAGAACAGGAAGTATCATAAGATACAAGAGTGAAAGATGGGACATAATGTACCTTAGTGATAAGATCCAAATGACACGATGAAGTTTGAGAATTATCCTCAACAGGAAGAGAGGTTCCCAAAGCATAACAAGGAGGAGAAAATAAATTAAAAAGTCATATTCCCTCCTGTAATGAGGGAAAATAATGCCAGACAAATGGACAGGAGCCAAAAATAATGGTTGCATAATAGAATCCACTACCCTATACATAATGGCCATTTAATGTGCCCTCAGTAGTCAAGTTAAAAACTTGATTTGTGTAAGGATATTATTCAATCATTCCAGATGTTGAAGTAACATCAAATTGAGAGTGCATAACATAACTGGAATATATAGAGGAAAGAAAGACTCTTTATCAGGCTGCATATCTCTGTACATTATAAGCAAAACAAACACTGTCTAGTTGTGTAGTGCCAAGGAAAAAGGAATAGAGATCATGAGTGCAAGAACATAGAGAGCTTGTAATCATGAAGGTTATGTCACCCTCCTATTGGTGAGTTTAGATGAAATTTGCCTAAAGCCTAGTGGCATGCAAATTTATAGCAGATCTACAGAGAAGATAGCTTTGTGTGAACAGGTATGTATCACCTTGAAAATGAAAAATACTATGAATACACAAGTATCTCATTACAAGAATAAATTTTCATATTTAACACTCACCTACAAGCAACTGTTCTTATATTTTGTGATTCAAATTAATGTTTCACATCATATGGCAAAAAACATCACAATACTGAATGGATGATTAAATATGTATTTCTGACTAAGAATTTCAGATTTTTTATTCCACCTCCGTTTATTCCATTGTTTTCAATAACGCATGAAAACAACAATCATTAATTACTACTACAAACAGCAACCCATAAAACAATATTTCTATTTGTAGTAATACTTGTCAGCATAGTTGAGAAAAAGGCTAAGTGTTTATTTACTTGTCCTTAATTTGTATTCAAACAAAGAAATAACTCATACTTCTTCACTACTTCTCACATCTTCTTGGTGAGTCCGATGAATAACTGAAGAAGTCACTGGTGCATTTAGCTCTGATCTCTCTCTCTCATCTACAAATGAAATTTCTGGTGCCCAGCCATCTCCAAATACTGGACGATAATTTCCTTCATAACCCTTCCACAGTTCTCTGTTTAAAAAAAAAAAAAAAACACTTCATAATTGATTATACCTTGCAAAAAAAACATTTACTTACAGAACAAATGTAATATATACAGTTTTGAGTACATTGTATTAACCCTTTCACTTTATGGAATTTCTTTACTATGCATGACAAAGTTTTAGTGTCTAATATTCAAAATTTTATAAAACTACTCTTTGTTTATATTACACAAACTAACATGCAATAAACACTTAACTAATAATCCATCTTTTAATAATATGTACGCTTTAAGTTCTTAATTCTACAAAGAAACGTTTAAATGATCCTGAACTTCCCCTAGTGTTACACAAAAAAAATTTTCTATAGGCATCTTTATTTTATCAATCATCCCTTCAAAATGTAAGAAAGTTAATATAAATTGCACCATATAATATCATCATTGCTCAGACAAACCATAATTTTTATAGCCTTTAATGTTGTTTAGGTACAGAACTGCCACACCTAACTGTCACATCCTGTCTTTTACAGTTACGACAGAAAGTGTTCATACCCACGCGTCGTGAGTAGTTTTTCCTCATAACTTAAAAAGTATCACGATTAGGTTACTGAAAGTATAATATATTATAAGTATTACACTAACATAAATTTTTATCTAAATTGAACGACAAATAAACTGTTCAATTAGTCTACTCATGATACTTTTTAAGTTATGAGCAAAAACCCACTCAGGACACAGATGTATGAACACTTTCTATCATAACTGTAAGTACCTATATCCAACTGAAAGTCATGGTTCTCATCTATCAAAGGACATTGTATAATGTTGTATTCTGAACAGATAAATAAACATTAGTTTCACATATAGTACAAGCATTATTCACATGGAAAAGATAATGATTAGATAGGATAAATTTGTAATGGCTCGTCACATAATTAGAAGGCCAGAAAAATTGTGAAATTAAGGGAATTTTCTGCTTTTTGCATTATAAGCAGAGGATACATAAACAAGTGTATCACACTAGGAAAAATTCAGGATGTTTTGAGTATTACCATATAAAATCAAGAAATTAAAACTTGTATAGTATTAAAATATGGATTATTAACTAAGACTTTATGCTACATTCTATGCATAAACACAAAGCAGATTAATAAAATTTTGAATGCAAATTACTAAAAACATTTGACTTCAACATACAAGCTACTAACCCTTCCACAATGATCTCAATATAATACACACAAGTTTACATACAAATTATAGCATAAATATTTAATGTGCATTCCAAATATGAAGTGATTTTCATGTTATGATTAAAAAACTATTATCTCTTCTAGCTATGACCTTTGAACTCTGTTATAACTTGGCATAGATTACTCAGCCTTTTAAAATTTTGCACATGGAAAATATGGAACATAGTATTGTTTTAAGTTTTATATATATATATACACTTGAATAACCGAAAAAAAAAAATACTACATTGATACCATACTAAGCTGTATTTAATTCTAAAAATAATATGAATTTTCACAACCTGCTTCCTCAAAAGTTTGGTTGGAAAAAAATGAGATATTCTAGTAGAAGAAAAGAACCACAAGGGGACATTCTAAGCTGTCAACTGGTTATTCAGATTACACATTGAACTAATTGTATATAAGGGGTCGATTCCAAAAATGGGAAGAGGTGAACAGGGCCCACTGTTTTTGTTTCAGTACTTCAGCCATATCTCAGCAAAATGAAAAAATACGAGGTTCTTACTTTATATTCTAGCTTTTCAATATTGGTAATTTGAGTTCCTAATTTGTATGGAACTACATACTTAGTATTTTGACATAATAAATATCTAATTTAAACCAGTGTTGCATTCAACATACCATGACTCACAAAAAAAAAAAAAAGAGATATTTAGGTGGGTTCTTTTAATATTTACTTTTAGGTTAAAAAACTCAATTAATGTATAATATTAAAAATTGAATTATAATCTACAGTATGATACCAAACTTACTACCATAAATTCATGCAATACTAGTTGAATAAAATTTTGAATGAAAGTCAACAAATGCGATGAAATGGACTTCGACCTGCGACCCATCTTAATAGGATTAAATTAACAGAAATCATGCAAGAAATCCAAGCTTAACATAAAAATCAAACACTAATAATAATGAACTCCAAATAATCATTTTTCTATCAAAACTCACCGTGGTACAACCCACGTTTCCCCTAAGCTATACCACAGGTCACTTTCTTTAGATGTGCAACAATTTTTAAGTAGATCAATGGCATCTCCTGTTAAGAGAGGTGCAACAACTTTATCTGCAACATTAGGTCCATAATTTGAGTCTCGTGCAGCTTCAACAATCACAGTAAGAGGTGTAAACAAGAAATGAACCAGTTCAGGTGCATTTGGTTCATGTATGTGATTCCGCAATCTTGCCTATGATGAAAGCATGAAGAAACAGTGATCAAATTTACTTGATACTATATAGGTATCATTTATATAAATATTTTACCACTAAACAAATGTTCAAAGATTTAATTATCACATGTTTACGTGCAAGTATATCTTCATCTAAGTCTAAAACTGCAATTTTTTCCTAATATTTTTCATAAACCATATTAAATGGCTAAATATCTGGTCTCAGTGTGCACTAATTAATACTGAAATACTTCAACTGCAAATGCTTAATACAAATACCTAAAACAAGCAAAGTCAGAGTAAATATAAAAACCACATTTTCATACTCTCCAATGTTTAACTGGAAAATTATAAAAAAAGTATTTTAAGTACTCGAGTTTAAAACTAGAAAAGTCAATACAAACATGGCACTTATGACTTTTACCAAACTAACACAAGTGTGCATTACTTACTGCGTAGTAAAAAATTACATAGTGAATACATACATGGAGGGTTTGATTTAATGAACACAACTCCAATACTAGTTTCTTAACATTCAGTAAACTGAACAAAATTTATGTAAAAAGAGAGTTTTATCTTTTATAATACGCTTGTTTATAAATGAACTCATTTATAGTACAAGTTAACACTCCATAGGTAACTCAACTGGTTTTGATAGGTCATTATTCATACACAAAGTACTGTCCAAGACTGTCCTAACTAAGAATGTTTCAAACAAAACAAAGAATTTCACTACTATGCATAATAATTTTTTTTCTTTGCTCTTACCAAAAGGTTGAAGGACAATTTAAATTTCTGTAAAATGTCAAGAAATTCTCGCTCAGGTGGTGGCTTAGCCCTCATACTTAACATTCCATCTGAAAATTAAGAAGGAACACTTCTCCATGTAATTTTTATAAACAAATGCAAGTTATTTTAAAGATTAAGAAAGCAATAAAACTTTATTAAACATGAATGAACAATTATTTGTGTATGTTACTAATGTTAAAGTCAGATAGAAAAACAATATTTTTATAATTATTTATGTTCAGTGAAATATTATTAAACAAATATAAAAGTACCTAAATTACATCAACAAACAGTATATGTACTTTAATTTATGTAAAGAAATCAAAAATAATACCTGCTG
Source organism: Tachypleus tridentatus (assembly GCF_004210375.1). NCBI lineage: Eukaryota > Metazoa > Arthropoda > Merostomata > Xiphosura > Limulidae > Tachypleus > Tachypleus tridentatus. The sequence continues at coordinate 133,076,284 of NC_134826.1, forward strand.
CTCAAATTCTTAAAGAAATACAAGTTCATACAAAAGATTATACTTTTACCCTTGGAATATTTACTTGGCTTTATCTCTATTAATCAAATCAATAAAAGTCTGAAATTACTGTACAAAAAATATTTTATTGAAAAATGATAGAAACCACAAGTTCTTTACATAATAAAGTGATATTAAAGCAACTGAAAATCAAAAATATAAACACCCCCTGTTTTAAATTCATGATACTGTAACAGTTAACAAGGAATTTAATGATAGTCAATTTTGGCTGGCCTTATTAAAAAAAAGAAACTTTTAAGAGAATAAGTCTTTATTATCAAAACCATGTAAGATGGTGCAAGATTTTATTAATTGTGCTTGGAACTTTGAGAGATAGCTACCCACCTTCTAGACCATCATATTAATTGTGTTCAAAACATTGAAGGATAACTACCCACCTTCTAGATCATCATATTAATTGTGTTTGAAACTTTGAAGGATAACTACCCACCTTCTAGATCATCATATTAATTGTGTTCAAAACATTGAAGGATAACTACCCACCTCCTAGATCATCATATTAATTGTGTTTGAAACTTTGAAGGATAACTACCCACCTCCTAGATCATCATATTAATTGTGTTTGAAACTTTGAAGGATAACTACCCACCTTCTAGATCATCATATTAATTGTGTTTGAAACTTTGAAGGATAACTACCCACCTCCTAGATCATCATATTAATTGTGTTTGAAACTTTGAAGGATAACTACCCACCTTCTAGATCATCATATTAATTGTGTTTGAAACTTTGAAGGATAACTACCCACCTCCTAGATCATCATATTAATTGTGTTTGAAACTTTGAAAGATAACTACCCACCTTCTAGATCATCATATTAATTGTGTTTGAAACTTTGAAGGATAACTACCCACCTCCTAGATCATCATATTAATTGTGTTTGAAACTTTGAAGGATAACTACCCACCTCCTAGATCATCATATTAATTGTGTTTGAAACTTTGAAAGATAACTACCCACCTTCTAGATCATCATATTAATTGTGTTTGAAACTTTGAAGGATAACTACCCACCTCCTAGATCATCATATTAATTGTGTTTGAAACTTTGAAGGATAACTACCCACCTTCTAGATCATCATATTAATTGTGTTTGAAACTTTGAAGGATAGCTACCCACCTCCTAAATCATCATATTAATTGTGTTTGAAACTTTGAAGGATAACTACCCACCTTCTAGATCATCATATTAATTGTGTTTGAAACTTTGAAGGATAGCTACCCACCTTCTAGATCATCATATTAATTGTGTTTGAAACTTTGAAGGATAACTACCCACCTTCTAGATCATCATATTAATTGTGTTTGAAACTTTGAAGGATAGCTACCCACCTTCTAGATCATCATATTAATTGTGTTTGAAACTTTGAAGGATAGCTACCCACCTTCTAGATCATCATATTAATTGTGTTTGAAACTTTGAAGGATAACTACCCACCTTCTAGATCATCATATTAATTGTGTTTGAAACTTTGAAGGATAGCTACCCACCTTCTAGATCATCATATTAATTGTGTTTGAAACTTTGAAGGATAACTACCCACCTTCTAGATCATCATATTAATTGTGTTTGAAACTTTGAAGGATAACTACCCACCTTCTAGATCATCATATTAATTGTGTTTGAAACTTTGAAGGATAGCTACCCACCTCCTAGATCTTTTTTCTTGCTTTTCCTGCTTTTCTGCCTACGTTCCAGTTCCTTGAAAGCTGCTGCAGCATGTTGAAGCCGTGCAATAAATCTCTCAATATCATCAAAACAATGGTTCAGCATGGTCTGAAAAACACATTCATAAACAATGTTTCAAAGACTTAAAATCCCAGCTTATTTTGCTGTTAAGTCTTTACTATCTAATGATTTGTAGCATATCTAATGTGGATACGTTTCCTACCATTAAAGTGTTTCATATCCAGAGAGTAAGTATCAGCAATAAATCCTGTGAATGAGACATTGTGTAACTTTATAAAAACAATATAGTTCAGAACGTAAATTACTCACAACATCTCTCTCATATCTTTCACTTGTAGTTGAACTTGTTTCATCATTGGATGCACGAGACAAACTTGACCGTACATTTTCTGATCTGTCTGCTCGCTCAAGTCGCTCCTGGTGAATTGACAGACTGTGTGGTGCTAGAGAAAAAATATTATATAGTAAAGTTCTCCTTAATATTAAAAGAGAAGATCATAATAAAACTATCAATTTTATATCAACAAACTGTACCTGTATCAAATTTGGAATTTAAAATTGCACATATTTACTTTTAAAGAATGAGAATCACACTAAAGAAATCTAATCACAAAGCACCAACAGAAGATTATTCTTGTACTGAAATATAACTGTCCATAAACATCACTTACCTGGAGAGTTTGGAACCTGAGCTTTCACTGATGCATTGAACATGTCTACTTGTTCTCTTACACTGATACCATTGAGAGGTGGCTTAGGTGGAGAATTAGCAGGTGGCGGCGGAATGGGTCTTCTATCACTTCTGTACCTTAAGAGAAGAAACAAAATGTTAAGTCAACACATTTCAAACATTTAACACAGTTTAATTTACTCTCAAACTTAGCAACGAAAAATCTTGCACAAAAGCTCCTGTTTTTCTTGTTAGTTCACAAATTTTAATTTATTTTCTTTGATTAACATGTGTTCAAAGTAAGAAATATTTTAATTCAAAAATAAATTTAAATATGAGTAGAAACTGTATCTTGTCTAGTGTAGATATTTTTAAGGTTTTTATGATAAAACATTTCAGTGTTCTTAATTATTACAATTAGTACAAAAGTATGTACTAGGATATGAATGAAACTTTGAAATTTTTAAACATTATCACATTTTTGTAACTTTTCCAATTTTAAAAACTTGTGCTTAAATATGTAAATTAATTAACATAACTTTTACATTCATGGCATAATTTGAGCAATCGTGCTTCTCAAAAGTACTAAACAACTTGTAGTTATGAAATAACTGATTGAAAATACAAACTCAAATAATTCCTAAATTGTGCTTATATTTTTTTTTAATTAAACATATATTGACAAATAAAAATATTAGTAGGTTTGCATCGATATAAATTGCACCTCAAAAACCTTTTAATGTTAAGTTTATATTTTTTGTTTTTGTTTTTACAGTTTATATAATGACCAACAATTTCCTTTCACACAAAATATTTTGCTAACCATGCCCTCCATGACCATTAAACTTCACAATAATCTCTGAAAATGGATTTTAAAAAGAACTACTACAATAACTATAAATTAGAAACATAAATAACCTTGTACAGACACTCTACAAATCAAATTTTAATATTTTTTTACAAAGCTCAGATAAGCAGGGATGTCCTTGGGCAGATATTACCCATCAAACAACTGGACCCTATGATTATACAAGTAATGTTTTAAATTTAATTTTTACTTTTTCATCTTTGTCCTCTAGTCTTTTTTATTCTACACTGTTGATTATAGTTAGTTACCATTTCTACTGAATAAATAATTAAGTTTAAATTTCTACTCGCCAAACTCGAGACAACAACAAAATTTGTCAGAGAGAGAAAGAGAGAAATGATGCATGATCAATTATCACACTTAACATATTCTCCATTTCAACATGCTTGTATGCATATGTGTATACCGATTTAAAGATTGCCCAATATTTTAATATTCTTTAAAAAGGTTACTGCTTATGTAGATAAGGGCAAGGGTGTAGATGTGTATCTGGATTTTCAGAAAGCATTTTACAAGGTACTACATAAAAGGCTTGTAAAAAATATTATCTATGAATATGGGAGGTAAGTTAGCTGTTTGAATAGAAAAATGGCTGAATGGAAGAAAGATGAGTTGTTATAAATGATTAATGTTCACAAGTGAGGTACCTCAGGGCTCAGTCTGAGTACCATTTTAATTTACATTCAAGTACCAGTTAGTGGTACGGCAAATAAAATTTTAGGTCGTATCAACAGAAATACTGAATACAAGTCTAAAGAGGTTATACTTTCATTGTATAGGAGTACCGTGTTCTGCCTTGAGCAACAAGACAATTGTAATATTAATCCTTACCTTAAGAAAAACAATGAATTGTTCAAAAGGGTTCAGAAGGAGGGCTATTAGAATAGTGCCTGGGGTTGAATAGTTGTCATACAAGGAGAGATTAAGATCTCTGAAATTGTTTTCTCTTGAAAAAAAAGAAGAGCTGGAGGGAATCTGATTGAGGTGTTTAAGATTGTTAAAAGAATCAAATGTGTTGACACAATCTTTTTTCATACTTAATGATAAAAATAGTAGGACTTGGGGACAGAAATATACATTTTAACAGGGGAAGAGTCATCTTCAGTTTGGACAATATTTTACTAACAGGTTGCTTTCAGATGGTGCAGATGCAGTAAATTTAAGCAAGTTTAAGAAACAGCTTAATAACTACATGAATGATAAGGGCTGGCTTTAAATCCTTGTTGTTGTTGTTGTTGTTTTGTTAATTTTAGTTTATTTTAGAGGACTAGGAAGTCTAGATGGACCAATAAGCTCCTTGTTGTCCCTAAACATTATTATATTATTTGTATTTATCACAATTTTTTATATCAATTTGAAACCAGGATGGGCAAGGTCCCCTAGAGTAACTTCATACAATGCCAGTCCTGCTAAAAGTAAATCTTATAAAAAATTTTATTAAAAGCTCAGTATCTGAGTGATTCAAAAGAAAAGTATATTGTCTACATTTACTTACACTAAATAAAACCATGTGAACATGGTAAAATACTGTTTTCTTAACTCTATGTTCATAAATATATAATATTGTTTGTCAACTTAATAAACATACTGAATTACAGTGAACATAATAGTATTTTTAATAACTACAAAAGATGTCAAAACCATCAAAATCTTTGCAATCATTAATGTTAGCTACTTTAAAAAGTTGAACAAAACTAAACAATCAAAATAAACAGATCTTCCAACACAATTTAATTTCTAAAATATTTTTCTAGTCATTAAAACTTGATCAAACTTTCTTCTGTTACAACTACCCTTACCCAGGTTTCCATTTTCCAGTCATGAAAAGTTTCATGTCCGCTACAATGTCATGAGCCTAAATAATTTAATAAATACAATTTTCATAACTTATGTATAACCTAATAAACATTTTTCCCCAAAAAAACATGAATATTTTTTATGCAAAAAGATAAACCAATTACTTTAAATGTTAAGGAGATTTTATATTGTTATGCAAATATATATGATCATATTTACAGGCCAATTTCTCTTAAGAACACTGAAAATCCAAACATTTTAAACAGAACTCCAGAGGTCACATTAATGCAAAATTGTGCATATATCACACAAAACTTATACCTGTACCCAAACACTGGCACACCAAATATACTGTAAGCATTTTTGTTTATTTACACCCAAGTCTCGACTGTATATCGGAAGTTCTTTTATATCACTTGATACAAGGCCTAAAGTTTTTCATTTTTCTGTTGATTTTTTCACATATCTGACAGTTAGCCAAGTGTTGGTAACACTAGCCAAACATTAGGCCAAACTATGAACAGGCCATCTGAACTGGAGTGAGTGAGCAGACTAAGTTGAGGGTTTTTTCTTGTTTCCCACCACTAATCTGAAGACACATGAAGGCATTCATGGTACACTTTTTAAAAACCCTAATGTGACCTTTGGGATTTGTAAAAATATAGAACATTAAGTCAGACATCATAACTGATAACCATAAGTACATAAACAGCTATGCTACAAATTACTGAAGTGAAATTAACAAGCTTAAAAAATAAAACTTTTACCATAAAATATTTTTTTTTCTATAACGACAAGAAATTACGCAATTTTTGTTATTCATTTTAGACACATTTTATAGGTTAGACTTATGTTTGATTAAATTCAGCATTCTATATTTTGTAAATCATTTCCAACTGAGAAATCTCAGGAAAAGAAAATTTAAAAAAGTTAAGAAGTAGAATAAGTTGCTGAGAAAACCTTAGAAATATGTTATTCAAAAACATTAACTGTAAAAGTTATAAAGACAAAATAATGTTAAAAAATAAAATTTATTTGATTTTTATAAAAGTTATCTGCCAGTTTCAAAAAGAAAAACTGATACTTCAGATGTATAGAATAGTAAAAACGTCTCAGAGAACTGGCCTGTAAGTGCATCCAAAATATACAGCGTAAACAATGTTTAACAGAAACAGAACTCCACTGTTATGTAATAGTTTCTGTTGTACTTCTCAGAGTGCTAGTGTATCCAAGCCAGAGATTTATTTTACAGAAAATTATCTATTAGTATTTATTTATTGCTTTTTTCAACTCATCTTTTAGCTTCATATTCAAAGTGCTATTGATTCTTTTCTCAAAGTTGTATAGAAGAAGAAAAAAAGATTCATTTCTTACAGTTACCTTAAACTTCAACTCTTAACAGTTAAAATCATATGATGAAAATAAACTTACAGATACTTGCAGTGACTGAAATATGTGCATTTCAGAAGGATTATGATCTTTATGTTTTGGGTCACCAATGACAATAAAAATAACTATATTGTTGTACAGTTCTTTAGGATCTCGACTGGTAAAGTCAGTTGGATCACTAATCAAGTTCATTGGAAATTTTTCCACAACATCCTGGAGAAAAAAACCAAAAACAAATATCAATGTTTATTTCCCATTTTTTTGTCAAAATAAAAATACTGAGAATAAAGATTTTAATAATAATGTTGCATGAAAATAATAAATAAAAAGAAATGCTATGTAATAATAGTAACCTACAATTATTTCTTGTTGCTTAGATAAGAGGCAGACCCAGCAACCCCATATTTGTTATACTACCAATTTCTTTAGTGAGAAACTTAAAACGGTCATAAACAGTTATAAAATTTAATGTTATCAAGTTATGCCTATACCAAGTTTTTAAGAAAAAATACATTCTCATATCAATGTGTCAATCTTTTTTTTATTTTTATACAAAAGTTACTTGTCATATTTTAAATTCATAAATTACTAAAATGCTCATAACAACTGAAACTGGGCCTTTAATACTCCTTCAGAAATCTAATTTTCTTCTGTAGTCATTACTATCCATTTGCTATCTTCTATAGAATTTGTAAAAAAAATGAGTTAGTATACATTAAATGCTCAGGCATTCAAAAACATTCTATTACAAGCATGAGAAATATTCTGCTACGATGGATTTTTTAGACTATCATGCATTCTGAAACTATTCTCTAGCCTAACAGGTTCTACTGTAGTAATAATTGAACCCTTAATATCTACTATTATCATTTATTATTATAATATTTAATAACTATGTACCATTTAAAATGATAACAAAACTTAAAGTTGTCTCATGATTTACTCTTCCACCAAGATTTTAGAGCTTCTCAGCCCTTATGTTCCTATTATTAGGTCGTTTTTTGTAAGATGACCGACTTTTGTTTAGTTGAAGAGTGACTGCAATTAGGATAAGTTAGATACAGTAATCTGACTGTATACTATCCAGTACTGACAAGAATGTTGTTCTTCTCTTGTCATCATGTTAAGTTATACTATAATTGTGTTTCTTTGGAACCCTATAAAAGACATGTCTTCAAAAGAATCGAGACTACTTTTTTGTACAAGTTCAAATTGGGAAAAAATACAGTCAAGGCTGCTAAAATCATCAACTAGACATTTGGACAACTCCTTAACAGACTATTTGACCTTGGTTCCAAAAATATAGCTTTGGTGATATGAACCCCAATTTAAAAGGTATTGTGAAAACTAACACACAAACTACAGTTCAGACATGTGCAGAAGACTTAGTAGTTTCCAGTGCAACTGTTTCTCGTCACCTGTCTGCAGCTGGAAAGGTTAAAAAATTGGACAAATGGGTACACCATGAATTGACAGAAAAGCAAGAACTGGTTAGGAACAAGAGGGAGTCATTCTTGAAATGAATCATCACCTATGCAACAACCGGAAGAGATCAGGACAATAGTTAGATGCAGGTGAATCTAAGACGTGCCCAAACATCTTTGCACCAAAAAAAGGCTATGGTGACAGTATGGTAGTCTGCAGAAGGAATTATCCATTACTCCTCTCTGCAACCAGGTGAAACAATTATAGCACAATCTTACTGTCAACAAATTAATAAAATGTATTGAAAATTAAACACCAAACATCCATCATTGGTGAACAGACATGGACCGATTCTGCTGCTAGATAAACACCTAACCCCATAACCAACAAATCACCATTTGAAAATTGAGACAACTGAAATATGAAATTTTGGAGCATCCACCATACTAACCTGACCTATCTTATTATCACCTTATCCAGCATTTGGAGCTGTTTTTCCACAACAAACATTTAGGAATCAGAACTTTATTGTTGAAGCCTTTGAAGAGTTTAGTTTCCAAAACAATGAAGTTTTATAGAGATAGGATATTCTCATTAGTATCCCATTGGGAGAAAAAGAATTGCAGAATATGGAGCATATTTTGATTAATAAAATTAGTATTTGTTAAAAATATGTTAAAAAATTTTACTTATACAATCAGCCACTTGATATGAAACAACTTAATATAAAATACTAAAAATTGTTTTTACAACTAACTATAATTGACAAAAACATCTTAAATACGTGTTTTGGCAAAAAAGATAATCAAAATATCTTACTCCATTCTCGTAATCAATAATCACAAGCCATCTCTTGTCCAACTTCATCTGCATCTTTTGGGTCCAAATACCATTGGTTTTCTCCATTTGAAATAAACGCCTCAACCCATCTTTTGACGTCTCTAAACCTAATATATTAAAAAATGATGAATTATGAAGAAAAAGGTAACAAAAAAAACTTTTGAAATTAATACATTTAAAGAATATTTTTCACCTAACCTGAGGTTTACCAGTTAATATCTATGCTAGTGTTGTGTCCCACCATTCAATTCATACAGGTTAACTGTATTTAAAAATAGCTTTATGTAAATGGTTACAAGGACAAGTCATGAGAACAAGAAAAAATGGTGTTTTAACTATTTGTACTCTTTTTTTCTGAAGCACATGAATACACTTGCACCTTAGTATTTCATTTGATCTATTAAATTACACACACACAATAATCTTCTACACATGCTCAAGTACCTTCTGATAAAAAACTAATTGCTAATTCTCTTAAAAAATTAGTAACATTTTAATACAACACTTATGTTTATTTTGTAATAAAATTATGATCCTAGTTAAATTTATACTTTCACATAACTGCCAACAAGTTTGTTGTGTCTTTTGTCTATGTTGTTAATCAGAAATCTGAGGGATAACCACATTATTTTACAGATCATTTTCCCAACATTACTATAATACAAGTTACAACTAACTAACATTACGACTCAGCTTTTACAGTATTAATTTTCACAATTTCATTCCATCACACACACAAGTCGGTGATCACAGAAGTACTATATCTTTACGAACCACCAAGTCAACAAATGTCCTTCTCTGGCAGTGCGAGCATTCTAACAACCTAGCAAATGATGCCAATTACAGCAATAATGCACAACACTGCCAACATATGTTAGTGTTCAGTCAAGTATCATAATCCCCATTATAACCAAATATTCAGACACATTACAAATTTGTCTTGTCTATGTCAATATTAAACAATAAAATATGATTCAATGAAATCCAGCTCACACTAACAAGGTATCACTTTTGTTAATTTATAACAACAATATTGTTTGATTTAAAAATACTGCTAGGTTATTTGCTAAAATCACTGAAGTGTGGTTTCAACAGAAGTGGTAGAGTTTCAGTTCTGTTAATTAGCCTCAATCCAAACAATATCAATAATTACTTCCATTCTCTGTTGAACACATACTTTGCATGAATGAATCTGGGTAAATAAAATTCTTCTAACTGTACAGATTAGAATGTTAATTAACAATAACCAGAAATAAACAGTAGTTACAGAAAAAAATCTCTCTTTCTTAAAGAAAGGTTAAATTGACTTTACAAAGAAAGTAAAAAAAAAAAAAAATTGTTTAGATGATCACAGCATATACAAGAGGTGGAATATTTTGTACATAGGGTAAAAACAACATCTTACACAAGTTCCAATTTGCATATTTAACAGATCACCACAACACATAGAAAATATATATATCCACTAAAGTGTTATACTTAAAGCCTTCCACAGACAATGTGGAAACATCTATATGCAAACAGCATTTAGTGAAATATTGTAGGAAACAGTTATTGTTTATTTCTGCTGTCACATCATCCAGGCAAGATTGGATTGGATTGTTTGGAATTAAACACAAAGCTACACAATAGGCTATCTGTGCTCTGCCTACAATGGGTATTGAAACCCAGTTTTTAGCAGTGTGGGTCTGCAGACATACCACAGTATCACTGGAGGGGCACCCAGGCAAGAACAACATGAATTTAAGTGTATGTTATTACAAAAAAAAATTTGAAAATACATAAAAAACTTATTTAGCATGTTGTATTTATACATATTATATAAATCCTGTATTCTCCGGGAAATATGTGAATGAATAACCCACATTATTTTTTTTTGTAGCAGTTATAAGTTATGTGTGTCTTTCAACAGCTTTTTTTTGTGTGGATCAGTTAACAAATGTTAGAATAAACTATACTACTGAAACATAATAACACTTCCAACAATTGTTAAATTTGATGCATTTGTCTTTTTCAAGAATACAGTAAGTTTTATAATTTTGTTGTATAATTTTTTTTAACCCTGCATATTTCACGTGTCTTATATTCAAATACTCAGTTTCGTAATTTCACATCCATAAATATTCAGTTGTACATTCCTCATTATTAAACTTACATTTTATAAACACACTTCTATCACATTATTATTTTCAATAAAACAGTAATTTATCACTAAACACTTAAACTTTTAACAATCTACATTCTTATTCAGTTCCTCCAATTACTTATAATTTACACAAAAAGGAGAAAAACTGTACCAAACTGAGGTCCTACAGAAAATGTTGCTAAATGTTCCACCAAGTAAGCTGGTCCTTCATCACTGGTGTCACTGTGCTGATCTAATGAAAACAATATTAATGAATTATTATGGTAGAAAAATGAAAGTTGCTTTTCTTCACCAGGTCATCAATCTCTAATGAAAATAAACAATAAGATGGAGCAGGAATCTAAACTCTTATGCTTGGAACAGGAGGGGGAACAATCAGTGAAATATTTAAAGATGTTAAACCAACAGAAGAAACTGCCTTATAATTATCCACAGTGCTGCTATATACACATAACACCAACAAGGTAAAAAAAAAAATGTAATCATTATAATTTCTTGGAATTTCCACTTTTTAACAAAAACAAATAACAACCTTATGTGCAAAACTAAGCAACAAATAAAGTAAATGACAAGTCAGATCAATTATTTTAAAATCTCAGAGATAAAAGAAAAATCTTTATGTTCTTAAATGCTTCTAAATACTATTACAAAATGCACAAAAGTACAACTTCCTAACAGATTAACTTCTGGTAAGCTCTATTTACAATTTTTTATTTTACTTTCAAACTTTTGATAAAATGTTTAAATATTATAAAGACTTTTAATTTCAATACCATATATTTCTGTATAATAATTATTGAAAGTACAGTGCACAAACACTAAAATGTGGCCATTAAGATCTATTCTCCAAATGGTAAACACAAGGCAACTCGAGTGTTATTAAACTGTACTCTTCCTGGCACCAGTCAGACTGATAGTTTTGAAAAACTAATATATGTTATCCAAAACACTGAAAACCAGACAATCCAAATTTCATTTGAAAGTACAAGATTTTGTATCAGTTGAATCCTGTTCTTCAAAGTAAATATTCGGAACCACAGCCGTTGTGTCAAAGTTATATGCAAGTTATACTGTAACAACAAGATGAAAAACAAAAAACCTTATCACAAATGGAAGATGCAGAAAAGCATCACAATAAACTCAAAGAATATTTTAATATTTTTTTACCAACCACTACTGTTATCTTAGTGTTTTAATCCTCCCACAGCTATATCCTTCAGAATGTCTCAAAATTACAATAAATTTGGAAACTGGTGCTTTAATGCTTTCAATGGTGATTTCACCTTTGTTGTGATGTGCATAACCCATGGAGAGCAAAAAAGAGCTGATGTGTGTAGTTTAATTATTAAAACCTATACATATATTATAATATTTTATCAGTGTTTATAAAAAATTACATTAATGTTGAATTAGATACCCACTGAAAGTTTTTGCATGGAGCTCATTAAAAGTTATGAGAAATTTAACAAAATTTAAATAAAGTTATTTATAAATACATAACTTTGCAATGTGACGAGTAAAGATTTATATCACATATAGAAAACAGTGGCATTACATATAACCCATGTTCTTCTGAAAATACCTGAATTGTAACCATTAGAATGAGATGATCTGGCTCCTCTCATCTCTGGATCTTTCACGTAGTGAGGGGACATTCCTTGATTACTAGATGAAAAATTAAACTCTGTAAGGTGAGAAATATATATAAATAACAAAACGTTAAGTCTCACAAAGTATAGATTATGATATAAAAGTAAACACAATAACTTCATTAGTTGTTACGTAAGTGCAATACATCATTCTTTATTCATCATTAGCCTGATTCATGAATGGCATCATAATGTCTAGTTACTGCAATACTGGAAGAAAAACTAGCATAATGACACTGGGTATTTGCCTAAGCAGTATATTCTGAAATCACATTTGTTAATAGCAAAAACTTTAACTCTTTCTATAATTAGAATGTTTACTTACAAACACAGTTTGAGAAAAATCTGATACATCACTGTTAAACATATGACTGACAGAATACCTTGATTTTTTTAAATATTCATTAACACAATACAACTAATAAAATATTTCATATTAGAAATAAAATATAATTAATATGTATATAAGCATACGTTACAGAAATGTCATCATTACCTGCTAATTTACAAACTGAACAAAAACAATCATACTAAAAATAAAAGATAATACAAATATATTAGCACAAAGTATAGGATTTTATTTATTAATTACCAATTAGCATAAAGCTAACACAAGCTACAGCATTTCACTTATTAACTGGCAATTATGGAAAAACTAAAACAAACTAAAGGAGTTTATTAACAGCTTTTAGGACAATACTAACACATCGTACAAGATTCTATTTATTAATTGTCAATTAGCACAATACTAACACAAGATACAGAATTTTTATTTGTTGACTACTAATTATGATAACACTAACACCTGGTACAGGACTCATGATGATGAGAAACCCACTTGAAGTGAATGTGTTTGGTTTTTGAATTTTGTGCAAAGCTACACGAGAGCTATCTGCGCTAGTTGTCCCTAATTTTGCAGTGTAAGACTAGAGGAAAGGCAGTTAGCCATCACCACCCACTGCCAACTCTTGGGCTACTCTTTTACCAATGCATAGTGGGATTGACCATCACATTATAATACCCCCATGGCTGAAATGGCAAGTATGTTTAGTGCAAGGGGAATTCGAACCCACAACCCTCGGATTATGAGTCGAGTGACTTAACCACCTGGCTAGGCTAAAGTGAAAGTGTATTCCAAAGATGACTGGTATGGGTATTTAAACTTTTATTAAAATAAATTGGAGAACAATGTTTCGACCTTCTAAGGTCATTTATTTTAATAAAAGTTTTAATATTCATACCACCCATCTTTGGAATAAAAGGTACAGAGCTGTATTTATTAATTGCCAATTTAGCAATCTGGAGAATAAAATTATGTATTCAAGGAATAATATTAATAATATTATCATATTAACATATAATAATGTATTTGCTTTGTTCATTGACAATTTAGTAATTCAAATAACCATTTCTTAAACAAAAATTGTTTTATATTTCATGTTATTATAACAGACTTAGATATCAAATGAAATCACCGATTCTTTTACCCCATAAAAATTTCTATCATGTTTTTACTCAAGCCAGGTTTACAAGTCTCCAGTGTGCTGTTCCTATTTTGGTAAAACGGGAATGGAACACTAGTTTACCATGAACCACTAACTTCTTCATACAGTATTACACTGATTCATAATGACAAAGGCTGTAACAAGCTGATATTTTGTTTTTTCTACCCACTTAGCTAATAATTGCTTCACATATTTAGTGTTTCAGGATTTATTCTTAACACAGAACAGCAGTCAAGAAAACTAAGTTATCTCATGTTAGTTATTCATGGAGTTACTGACACATAAATATCATGTGTTTTTCCTTTATAATAGATCACTGTAGTATAACTTATGTTATGAATAGATGCAGTCTGTGTTCCAATGGTAAACTATGGGATGGTCTGTGGTATCCACCCCTTGTCATAACAATGGCCCTCAATCAGATGTTCAAAGGGAGAAAACTTTGAATATAATGTACTGTCTGTCTTTTTTTTTGCCAGATTTTAGCCAAACTTACAGAGAACTGTGCAACCATTCTTAGAGCTTCAGATATATTACTCTTAACAGATAATTCTATTATTCCTTTGTTAGGGATATTCTTCAAATACATACATTATGTTTATCACTACTCTGACTAGCATAATGGTTGCACTGGCAAGAGTGTAGAGTTCTTTTTCTCTCCCTATTCAACAAAAAAAAAAAAAGTACTTGTTAAAGCATTTTAACTCTGAATTTGACTTTGTTTTAGTATAATAAATATTCTGATTATCTACACTTCATGTGCAGTCTTTCTTGTGTGTAAAGACTTGGTCAGAAGCAGAGAAAAATACAGATCTTATTAAATGATACGATGAATTATTCTGTTTTAATAGTTCTTTCCAGCTTCTCTGAGAAAAATCAGGACAACATGTGAATACCATAAGGCCTTATACCAATTTTCAATAATCCTATTTTCCACTACAAATAAACTTGTCTAAGTGTTCAACCAGTTTCTGAAAAACAAATTCAATTATTTTTGGTGATTATTCCACACTGTTATCAATAACCAACACTGTTTGACATCACAACAGGAACTGACCTCTTCTGAAATACACAGCCCTAGACAGGTTAATACTCAAGAACTGAACCCATGCAAAGATTTGAGAGTTTTGGGGACTAGAATAATTAACTTAAAACAACCTGCTGAAGGTTATGTTGACTTAATCATGAATTTCATAATCAGTTTTATTAAAACAATATAATACTTAAATTATTGTTGTAATAAACATTTCAGTCTGTGCATTACGGTATGAACCATTTTTCTGGTAATGATGTTTCAACTCAATCACATCACTAACTTATTTATACAGTGTCTAAAAATGAATATCCAAAAAATACCATTGAATAATTTTGTTATTTGAGATAACTAAAACTGAATATAAATACAAGTAGTAGGTCTGCAAGTTTTGTTTTATTCGTATTTCCTTGATAAACAAACTGTTACAGGAGATGTGTATCTTTATTCCACAACTCTGAGAAACTACTGGCTTGTTACAAAGAGCCATCTTCTGACAGGATGAAGCATCACCCCACTTTGCTCAAATTGTTAAAGTGTTTAAAGCAAATTTTCCAGAGTTGTATTGGTAGAGGAGGACCTATTAGATAGCCTCCTTGTTCATTAAATTTAATTCTTTCAAGTGTTCATCTCTGGGGCTTTTTTAAAACAAACGTCTACCATGACAAACCAAAAACACCTTGAAGAACTGAAACATCAAATCAATGATGTTATCTAATCCATCATATTATTGGGTTGGAAAATGTTTTCTTAGGACTTGAATGAAGAATTAAAGTGAATGATGGAAGACATGAAGAAATTCATTAATTGTTACAACTAAAATTTACAAACCTACTACTTGTCCTTATATTTTTGTTATCTCTAATAACAATAGTTTTACTAAACTTTAATTTTGGTATATTCATTTGATTTAACTTCAACTGCTTGTTTTTAAAATTGCAGCACTATAACTAAGATAGTCCAAAGTGTATATATTTTTAAAGTGCTGAAGAGCTGACAGTAAGGTACACTAATTTATTCTAGTTTTAATTCCAGTGTTATCTCACAACGTCTCAGGTTCAGAACTTAATAAAACTTTGTTATAAAAACTATGTAAAAAACATTTCAATTTTGCAGATCTCACTGTTTAAAACAAAGCATTGGCTTTATAGAAGTGATACTGGAAGACACTATAGCAATAAGCAATAGTGATGAAAAACACATCAAAAGAGATGGCACAATACCAAAAGTATACACAGATAAAAATGCTTGCTTATAAACACATTTTCCTATCCTTCTGATACTTTCCAGGTTTCATCTCCAAACTAAATAAACACCCAAATTTCTGAAACAGTTAAACCATAAAGTCTAGTTGAAACATGAAAGTCATGATGGAAAAGTTTATAATTATCATGAAGTAAATACCAATTGTGTTAGTCTAACTTGTCCTCCTTTTTTTCTGATAAAGTAATAATAGTAAAATATTTTACAAAAATAAAGATAAAAAATTAAATTTTCTTTATCTGATCAACTTTGGCATCATATTACAGATAAATTTTAATTTTGGTAACAAAAATTTGAGGTAAAATATTTTCACAGCTAATTTAAATACTAAACATCGATTACTTCAGACAGTAAAATGTAACAAACTTTAATTCCACTAAAACAAAGTTAAGATTACTAACATAAGTTTAAAAATATTTTAACATTAGTATACACTTTAACACTTACACAAGCACATTAAATAATGCCAATACCTTCTAACTTACTGTCAAGTTTCCAACACAAACAAGAGTTCAATTGTACAGGAATAACAACTGATATTAACCAATGCAACTTGATAAAATCAAACAGTATATACATACTTTCCAAGATAGAAACTTTTGATATTTAACCCCTTCAGTTCTTTTATCTGCATTCGTATTAACAAAAGTTCTATTTATATGTTATACTTATTTCTACACTTGTTTCTTGTTCTTTGCTAGCCCTTTGCAATACATATTGACATGCAAATAAAGTTGGGCAAATATTTAAAAAAAAAGGAAGATAGTTTTCCTCAATTAACTCAGACAAATATGTTTTGAAATATTATTGACAACCAAGCTATCTTCATAAATCACAGATGCTATTAATGGGAAAATGATTTAATAAAAATTAGAAATTAAACTGAATACATGATTATAAAGTTACAAATAAAAAGACAACATTACACATCTCCAGAATTACCTGTCCAAAATATAAGTACAATTTTCTCTAACAACCTCACAAAATTTGTTTTTAAGGTGTTTTTTTATAATCAACGTAAATACAAATTTAATTCTTATTCATCACCCTCTAAAGTTTCCTGATTAGAATGATACAAGTATCCTGGTTCATGAGAGTATGGCCTAAGATAAAATACCTGTTTCCGTTAGATTACATCACTGATGGGTGTGCCTTGACCAACTAGTATAAATGTAACTTTCAACTCCAGTAGTTTGCTATAATAGCATATGTTCAACAGTCAGTCTTTCTAACACTGTTGTGGTTCTAACAAAAGGTCTTTAATATTATATACTTTCCTTTCTATGTTTATTATACACAGGTAAATTTCCAGTTTCTTAAAACAAAGGAAAGAAATACAACGTATGCACTTAACTTACTTTTAAGTTCCTAGAAACTATTTTATTTCAGGATTTATTTCATGTTTCATTATTTAAATGGTTTTTCTCATATTATTCAGTTGAGTCAACTTATCATACAGATGGGGGAGAGAAAAAAAAATGGTTATTTTGTTTCCCATTACTAAACTTGTTTCTCATACACAGACCTATTTTTCCCACTTGCATATACTTAAACTATATTTTGTCACTAGATCATGATGCATTTGATGTCCTTAAAAGGTTATTGAAAGCATTTACCAGTTAAATTGGTGCAAGAAAATACAAAAGTCCTGTTGAAAATAAGAATCTTATAAACTTGTGTAAACTATTAAAATAATTCGCTGCATATTCTGACATACGAGCTTTTACCATCTTTATGTTCAATTCTATCAATAAAAGTAAGAACCTACTCAAAATTTAGTTGTACATAACACATTAGAAACAAGTTATATTCTGTAAACTTGTAGTTTGTAGACTTAACATTAAAAAAGTTAAATGTTATATATAATTGTTTATATATTTTATAGAGGGGGTTATGTAATGAGTTAAAGATAAATCAGACGGACAAAGTTAAAAACTAACACGAAAACATTCTCTAGAACTGTAATATACGCATACGTTTATTATCTGTCAGGTTCATCAGTATTTAAAAAGAAAAGGTAAAATATGCACCACAACACCAAACCATAATAGCCTCTACTAACTACACGGTGCATAATAAAATCGTAACTATTCTCAAGACGGCTGGTATGGGTATCAACACTTATTAAAAGAAAGTACAGAACAACGATTCGACCTTCTTACGTCATCTTCAGGTTCTTTGTTTACCTGAAGATGACGTAAGAAGGTCGAATCGTTGTTCTGTACTTTCTTTTAATAAGTGTTAATACCCATACCAGCCATCTTGAGAATACATTTTTACTTCAAGTGGGTTTCTCGTCATCACGAATTAAAATCATAACTAACATACAGCGATATTAATGTAACTATGAAACAAGATATCTGGTTTAAACTAGTTTACTAACATAGCCTCGTGTTTAATGAACACAAACTTTAAAAAACAAAACCCACATTACACGCAAAAAAATACCGAAAAACTATCTGCACTTTTACACCAGTGACCACAAAAAAAACCTACATTTACAACATTGAACATGCTAAAACCTACACTCAAAACGACACCACTATATTTGGAAGTTAATACACACGCTGTGTTACGTCAACTGGCTTTAAGCCTACTTATAACACCTGCGATGTTTCATAAAACCTGTAACCACCAGTACAGCTCAGCGATCAATTCTTTGTTATCACTCCTACCACATTTGTATAAATCATACGCAGCAACAAATATATATATATATATACATATACATTCCTGTGTAATAAACTCAAATTAACTAACAAGTACTGAATACCAGTAATAAAAACAAAAACATGTATATCAAACATTTCGCGAGCAAGCGAAATAAGGACATCGGTCATCTTTCACTGTTCTGACTACAAAATGTATTTCAAAACGGCTAAAGATGACCTAAGAAGGTCGAAATGTTGTTCTTTGCTTTATTGGTAAAAGTATTAATACCCATACCAGCCGTCCCGAGATACATTTTTACTTCAAGTGAGTTTCTTGTCAACTCGAGTTCCGACTACAAAAGTTGCCATGCGCTTTCTGTTCAAGGTCAGACGTGGGTGGAGACTTTCATTTTTAGTTTTGTGTTCACTGCCAAACGCCCTTTCGTCTGAGGTTTGGTAAACCTTTTTTTTTTAACCATAAAATACTACCTTCAAATTTTCTATTAGTATAATACTCCTGAAGAATGCAAAACGCCTATAATACACAGTTACTCAACTAATGGAAGACTATTAAGTAAACACTTTTTTAAAAAACCATATTACACCGTTATTTTATTAACGCCATACTGGTACTTTAGAAAATGTCAACTGTGACTTTTTTTTCTTCGCCCTTCATTTACCAGGAGTATTGAAGCGTGCGACGTTTCGGCTTTTAAGTGTATACCTTCATCTGGTCGCAAACTGGACTAAATTATGCACAATGATCGTTTCACATAAATACGGATGTTACAAATTGTAACTACGGCTTGAAATTTAACGGGCTTGTTCGGTAGCCATGAACTTGAACTGTAAGGTTGGCAGAAGTATTTAAACAGAACTGTTATGTACCTTTTATACCCCGAAATGTCCTACGTCCCAAACATTTCAGAAAAAAACATTCCCTTCCTAACTCGGTTACCGGAATATATTGAATTCTTAAATACGGAGTCTGAAGTGATCAATTTAATGTGATCTGTTTGTGTGTTTTGAATTTTCGCGCAAAGCTATACGAGGGCTATCAGCGCTAGCCATCCCTAAGTTAGCAGTGTAAGAGTAGAAGGAAGGAAGCAAGTCATCATCGCCAACTCTTGGGCTACTCTTACCAACCACTGACCGTTACTTTGTAACCCCCCCCCCACGGCTGAAAAAGCGAGAATGTTTGGTGTGACGAAGGTTCGAACCCGCGATCCTCAGATTATGAGTAGAGCGCCTCAACCACCTGGCCTGCCGGGCCTAATCTGTTTGTATAGAGCAGTGATTCCCAACCTGGGATCCAAGAAAGTAATACAGGATATTCGTGAGCTATTTTCTTTAATTAAATAATGCACGGAAGGGCACGAATAACATTATTCTATAATAACTATCTCAATTTTTCTAGCTAAAGTGTTATGAGTAAACG
Organism: Tachypleus tridentatus; assembly: GCF_004210375.1. NCBI lineage: Eukaryota > Metazoa > Arthropoda > Merostomata > Xiphosura > Limulidae > Tachypleus > Tachypleus tridentatus. The sequence goes on from NC_134826.1 coordinate 133,096,707, forward strand.
TAATCTTTCAGAAAGATGGGGTCTGTGGGGAAAAAATAATAATAAAGGGGGGTCCTTGGTGGTGAAAATGTTGGAAATCACTGGTATAAAAAAGATAAAAATCTTAGAAAATAATTGCATCCAACACAACATCTTACGTCAAGAAATGACCCTAAATTACAACAATACTGTTACACACACCATGAGAGGTCATCCACTTGTTAACAAAGGAGCTTGAAAAAGTAAAAATTAATTAGTTCTTATTCTCTGATGTTACATCATTGTGTATTAATTAATAAAATACGACAGCGTATTGTTAAACATTTACACAAACATAATTTGATTTTTTAAATGAGTGGTACTATTATTAATGTACCAGAAATCCTTCCGTATAATTACTATCATTATTATTGCGTGTAGCTTTAATTGAGTTTTATTTTAGTTTCTGAGCTGTGTTTGTCGTAGAATTTTTACGTCAGTTTGGAAGCTGGGAAAGATTCCCTGATCTCATCCCCATGACATCAGCCCTGATGTACATCAGTCATAAAAGAATGACATGTTTTTAAAACAGTTCAGCCACATAATGTTGGTGTTAGTGTACTTTGCGGTCACTATGAGAAAACTTCTACACTGGATAAGCGAAGAAAAGTATCATTGGTCATTATTCAGCTTTTCAAATTATATCTTCTCTCTCATTTTAGTTAACTTGTGTTCAGAGTTTCTGATAAAGAGTGGAATTATCCGAAGCTAGTATAGCCGAATAACAATAGTTGATCAAATATCAGATTGAACTGGACCTCCCTTAAACTTAAGACTTCGAAATTAAACAATTTCCTGAATACAAAGTTTATTTATTATATCTGCTACTGTGTGGTTATACATGTGTAACATAACTCCACTGAGTATACTCGTGTTACCACAATCATAAAAAGTTCGGGTTCATTGTGCTTGGAAAACCGATAAGTTTAGAAAAATGGTTCTCTCTGCTTCTTAAACATGAGATAATATTCACTCGGTTTAATATATGGACATCAAACTTTCAGATTAATGCAACTTAAAAAATTATAGATTATTTTTTTCTTGTAGAAAGTATATCAGTCAGAAAGATCGTAAACATGATTATACGAGTTTATCACTTGGTTATATGTAATCATATAAATAACCAACGTTATTATAAGATACAAAGAGGAACAGCAATATAGAAAGTACATCAGTTGCTCAACTTACTGTCGCATCTATCAGTTCAAGGAGCATTTTCCACTATTTAAAGATATTTGCAAATTGTAAGAAGGAAAGAACTGGAGAAACATGTGACCGATGGAGGCTGAACTCCACAATAATGTACGGCTAAAGAAGTTTTAACAATATTTTACTACTATTTTCAACAACCAAAACTTAAGCTTTAAAACAGTGCTTCAAGATGAACTGAGAGTAAAAATTACACGTGTGTAATGTCGTACGATACGAGCATCGATCGTATCGTGAAGCCAATAACACGATTTACGTATCTTCACAAAACTTGGTAAGCTGTAACTTTTATAATTTTTAAAGTACAATTTTTCACAAATACTCCCTACGAGTTAATTTTTTCTAGTGTTCTGAAAAGTTACGTAAATCATTAGTTTGTTTATATTTTGCCTATTTATTTATTGTTTTTATAACATTTGAGCATTTTAATCGGCAATTCGAAAAGCACAACTCTGTCACTAATTTTGTCTCTCTGGTGAACGCCATAGCTTAATTACCAAGTTAAACATTGAACCCGTTTGATTTATTTATGGTACAAAGTCCTATACATATGAAAATTAGAATCTCAACAACGCCTCACTAATTTTTCTGACATTTACCACAGTAAGATAGAGTTATCAGAGACTTAAATTATTAGTAATTCATATTTTATCATTATATTTAGTATTATTTCAGAATACTAAAATTAACCACTAACCGTAAAGACGTATAGGTTAATGGTCATGATCACAATATCCAAGTCGAGGCTGATGGCAAACGACAGAGTTGTTACACAAATATTTTATACATAATATTTCATATGCGCTTATAAATTGTTTGTCGCTCCTATAAAATGCTTGTTTTTTTTCTGTTAACTTCCTTCTTTGCAGGCTCCACCTCTAAAAGTAACACATTATCGAAGAAACAAATATTAAAGTTCTGTTTATTTAATACGTCATAGTGAAAACAGGGTAAAAAAAAATTAAAAACATATATCATGTTATTTTTGTATAATAAAAAAATTTTGTTTTCGAAACAAAACAAACTACAAAAAGTAAGAGAATCTCATTGGATTGTAGTTTTGAATACTGTTCAACCTTGTGAAATAACTCTAGATCCAGGGATCAGTGACGTCAGATTATCATTTCGTTCTGTGTCAGAACGAAAATGTATATAACATGATATACAAAAGAGAATGCGTATTCTTACAAAACATGCTTTGTAAGAAGACAAAGCATTACATAAAAATCTGATGTAAAGTTCACGCACCAAATGAAATATAATTTTAAGTTAATTTATAGATTTTATAATAAGCGCAATTTTACAGTTTTTCTCGAGACGTTACTATTCAACGGTAATTCAATCGAAATTTTTGTTTTAAAACAAATCCAGATTTAAGCCTATTTTTCCACTTACGGATAAGACAGTCTTGGGTTAATGATATTCAAAACTGGATTATAAAAGAACTGGGTGACTAAATTTGGTGAACTTCCACTGTATCTCAAATGAGCTTGTTACCTCAATACACAGGACAACAAAAACAAACGATCAGTTACTTAACCTTCAGTGTATAAGCTAACGAAACGTTTGATTCACAGTGAAGGATTTTAATCATTTTGAACAACAGTTTATAATGGCGGTTTCGTCCTTCGAATGCTTGTTGAATCTATCCGTTCATCATGTATCAAAACTTGAAATTAAGCCAAGAAACCAGTTTTGTCACATGCTTAACAAGGACGTACACAAGGTCCGAACCACGTGTTATAATAACCAGACAGCAGTCAGTTGTTTGAAGCGTTATTATTCTCTATAAAATAATGATCAGCTGATAATTTCGTATTTTCAAATGACGTAGCACTAAATATCGAAGATAAACATTATCGTGCCTCCCAATTTTTGGTAAAATGGTGATTGTGAAACCCACATAACAGCAAAATACTAGAAAACAATCATGACAAAAGAAGTTAGTGTGTGTGTTAGTTTGCGCAAAAGTACACGAGGGCTATCTGCGCTAACCGTCCCTAATTTAGCAGTGTAAGACAAGAGGGAAGGCAACTAGTCATCACCACCCACCGCCAACTCTTGGGCTACTCTTTTACCAACGAATAGTGGGATTGACCGTCCTTTATAACGTCCCCACGGCTGAAAAGGCGAGCATGTTTGGTGCGACGGGGATTCGAACCCGCGACCCTAAGATTAGGAGTCGAGTGCCTTAACCACCTGGCCATGCCGGGCTGCCAAGAAGTTAGTAATACAATGATGAAAAAATTATACTGCCTTCAGTCACATATTTTAGCACATTTCTCCTACCTATAATTAAATTGTCTCTATTTGTTTAAACATGTTATAATGATGCACACACAAACCGCTATTGGTCTTATTTTATCTTGTACAGTTTTGAAAATTAAATTTCAATAAACAATACTTCTGGTGTTCTGGATGTTTTTTTTAATACCATACTTTAGACACCACCGTTACCACGTGAAACCACACTTACAAGTTTATTAAAATTTCCATATCTATTTTCGAAAACTATAGATGTTTTATGGTTTTTAACCATGATTACAAGTTTTCAACTTGAAATTCAAAGTGATTCATACTCATTTCAAGCATAATTATATATTTTTCGACTTGAAATTCAAAGTACTTGAAGTTAATATCTCTCAAACGAACCAATTTCATTCATTATAGATCCCGTTTCTGATCCCGCAAATAATTCCTTTGCTTAAATCATTAACTCTATTCTTACAGTTCAAAGGTTTTTTTTTTATTTCTCACAAAGACTTCAACTTCAGATATTTTAATATAAAGTTTTACAGCTTTACGTACCATACGAACTAATTAACAAGGGACCATTTTGTCCTTCACAGTTACTCTGTCATATCCACCCTTTAGAAATATAAAAACAGGAACCACTATTTTTCATGAAATCTTGAATTTTCCTTTTTAAATTTTTGTAAAATGCCCATTTCTACCAATGCCAACGATAACTCATTCCACAAGTCACTCAGCAGTACGAAAGTAACAAGAGGGAATCCTCAACAGCTGCAGCACAAACTTTTTAGGTAGAATTATAGTAAATTAATATACAAGATCTTTGCTTCCCTTTTTATAGGCTATATTTCTGTGCGCTAGTAATACCAAAACACGGGGCGTGCGTATATACGATTCAATTTTAAAACTCATCAGGATTTCTACCATTCTACCCCAAATTGAAATTATTTTAGGTAGAATTTGAATAAATTAATCTACGAGACATTCGGCGTGGTCAAATACATCAATCGAAAATGTTTGGCACCCTGAATCCAAAACTGTAATTAGATCTCAAATTTGCCAAGAGATGGCGGAGCTGTAAGCTACAAGTTTATACTTAAAACAAAAACCAGAGGTGCTCCAGGAGACGCTCAGCCGGAGATTTGTTTTATCTTATCATTATCTTTAAAAGTAAAGCACTAGGCCTCATTATAATGTATCATCTAAAGCACAACAAAAACTGCTATTCAATCTTCCAATCCAGTATGCTTATTTCTTACACTCCACGAACCGTTCCTTGTTAGATAACTTACACTAATCACGCGATCCCAAGGTTACGTTGCTGTTGTCTCAACGAAGGTCAACCACATAAATTCGAGTATACTCAGTATTGCATATTTATAGTGTTTTCAAATATCTCTTTATAGAACCAAAGCTTTCGCGGAGAACAAAAGCTAAGTACAAGTGCTTGCAGCTGTGTTCGTAATAATACAGAACAAGTTACTAAGAAAAGTGACAAATAACGCACAAAACATACATTCACAAATTTAACAATCACGTACTGGTACAGGCAAACAATGGATACATAATCCCAAGCTTGCCAAGCATGACAAATTCAATCAGAAGTTTAATCATGTGTTAATACAACCAAACATTAAAAGTTAAAACGAAACTTTTCTGGCGAGCAAAAACTAAATCTAAACAATAGGTTAAGAAGATGCAACCAATTACCAACGAGAAAGAAATACGTGTTCATAGGTAACGACGCAGTTAAAGTAAGATAACTCCATTTTTCTAACAGTTTTTAAAACGTACTTTACAATAGTCATTTTTCAATACTTGAAACAATGTCAACTATTTTCAGTTCCCTTATCAACTCTTCTATCGCACACGTATTAAACCTTATCAACACATTCGCTACCTCACTATTATCTGTTAGTATTTTATTAGTTTATTATTGTTGATGATGGTAGCGCCGCCTGCAAAACTTTACCACGCATGTTACTAATAATGTTGAAATAGTAAATTTAACACACGTTTTCTGGGAAACCAACCACAGGCGAGTCCTGTACGTTGTCATTTATAAATTCAGAAAATTGGTAATAACTATTTTACTTTAACCTATATTGGTTTTCCTCAAGAGGAAAAAAAAAGTTGCGCTACTGAATGTGGTTCCACGTGCCTACAGTTTGAAATTGTGTTAATCAATGTTTATAAAATCAGCAGCAAAATCTTTTAAACAATAAAAAGTGGCACGCGACTAGAAATTTCCTAATATTTTAGGAACATGCTGAATTGGGTGATAAAGAAATTCTTATTACACTTCTCGCGACTCTTCATAAAAGATATAACTTCGTGATGACGAGAAACCCACTTGAAGTAAAAATATATCTCAAGACGGCTGGTATGGATATTAAAACTTTTATGAAAATAGAGAACAATGTTTCGACCATCTTACGTCACCCTCAGGTAAATCATGTTATGTATTTTATTTTAATAAAAGTTTTAATACCCATACCAGCCGTCGTGAGATACAAGGATACTTTTTTTTTCATTTATCGTCTCACTGACTAACAGTGTAATAAAAAACTCAGCTAATAATTACACAATAGACGAACTTTATCGTGACACACCTTGAAAAATTAGGTGAAAATCATAACGCAATAACACCAATAACACTAAACACGTGTATAATAGTTTATCTGGATCCTTGTTGTGATGATAACCTTTAACGTAAGACTTGTGTTGTTTTTTTGGATAAAGCCAAAACGTCGTACCATTATACAAACATGGACTTCATTAAAGCACTTCTGTTTGAGGGCAATATACTGTTCAGAATTCCTGTTCCTAACACTTTCTTCCCAAACAACGCAAGAGAACAATAATCTATTAGAATTATTAGGTGAGGTGGGTGGCACACTGGCCAGTAGGGTAGAAAGATACCCAACCGTAGCCTAGAAGCCTCCTAGTAGCCTGAACGAAAGTCGATCAGCCCTGCTTATGACCCTGCTTGTTTCAATCCTTCAGTATTAGGTTATGACGAAATATTTTCTGTCAACTTATCAAGTACGTGTGCTACACTTTTCATGCCATATTCTAGAGATTCACCCGCCTTAAAGTTGCATACAACAGAACCAAGATTTTAAAATGCGGAGTTTGAATTACCTTAGTCCCTCTCTCAGACTTGATGACTTGAACATGTATTAAAAATAAACTCAAGCTAACTCTTAGCATTTGATCAATATTTAACCACGTATTAGCAACGGCGCAAACAATAGCTAAGCCTTGGGTAGCAACAGTATTTAAGCAAAGAAATATAATATATCTAAACACACAAAAACACTACGAAAATGAAATACTAGTAACTCTTCTAACACCTCCAACTTAACCACTTGCTTGCAAACTACTTTGTTAAAATAATAATTTAGAGCACAAAACTAACTATCGCATGTATCCATCTTTCTTTATAGTCTAACTTAACATTATTAAACACTATTCGAGACACTCGTGAAAATTTCACGAGTCACGTACCATCATAACAAGAAAATTCGTAGAGTCATGTACTCATCACATTAAATCTAGAACTCTCTCACCAAAACTGTACAAACGCCTAAACTATTACAACATAACTCAGAAATGTCACAACGTTGATGCACTGACTATACAAACCTTAATACATAAACATTGAAGTTATGGTTATTAATTTTCTGCACCTTCATAAATACCTGAGAAACAGATGAATATTCGTAAGTGGAGGTCTCAAACAAATTAATCGTAATTACATAAAATTGAGCACTGATTATAAAAGTAAATCAAAAACCAACCAATCAAAATATAATTCCCAATATTTAGATTTCAACACACAAGGCAACACAACAGATACCACGCCCGTCTCCCAACCTCACTGGTCAACTAAAATCAGCACGTGGTAGAAAATGCATTTTAAGACGGTAATAAAATAACTAAATAAAATAGTATGTACGTATTTCATATAATGATTCGTCAGTTGAGGTGGGGGGGAAGACCTGCATCGTCACCATTCCAAGTTTGAAAAAAGTATCAAACCATAAACACGTGCCTTCTTACCTAGTCGACCTTACTTTTACGTTACAGTATATGTATAACTACATCACCACCTGTGCATCTCGTTAGCGTAACAATAGATTTTAACCTTGGGGGGGGGGGAGCAATAAATATGCGCGAATTTTCTTTCGAGAAAAATCCTTATCAATTAAGAAGACTAGGTGCGATTAGTGAAATATTTGAAAACAAAATTAAAGCTACCTCCCACATGCTCTGAAGGTAAGAAATAGGAAAATAAATTTGCAAACATTACACTGCAAAGATACATCTATTTATCGGATTGTTAGTTCTTTTTAATAACATTACACATCAACTTGTTTAAATCAGCGTCTTGTGTAGACTTCTTATCCCCAGACAACCTTTAAACATCTGGGGATATTTTAAAAATCAGCAATATTGACGAAAGTGCTTATCTGGTACGGATAAGAAAACATTTTATCTCTGCAAAGCCTATACGATTATCTCAATTCTTTTGTAAGAGATGCGTGTCAATGGGACTTGTACATAAACTTCGACTCATTACACTGATCTGTTGCTAGACATTTTTTCAGAAGAATGAGGCTTAAGCTTAGGAGACAGACAATTATAACGATATTTAAATCAATTATTTTTACTCAATATTCACGTAACAGTGATGCGCAACGTAAATGTTTGTTGTAACCAGAGTTAGATATAAATAAGTTGGTTTCCACGGATTCACACCAAATTAAGTATATTACACGCAGAGCTTTATTTAATATATTCTACATTGAAATACACGTGTGTCAAACTATCATTTCATTATCTCTATACTGTTCTTACTTGCTTCCTAGTATATAAAAGTCCATAACTCTGTCCTCTCACCTGTTTATATGTTTATTGCACTAATCAAATTAAGATCTATCTTTCCCAATCAAATATCGAAAAGTTACATTTCATCTCAACATCTAACCATTCATATATCAGAATTATTTTTACTGATAAATATACATGGTATTCATTTCCATTACATTGTTGTATTAGTGAAAGGTGTGGAAGGTTCAGGTTTTAATTCTAGTAACTAAACCTTCATTACATATATATATATGTCACCACACTTATATATTTTTTAAAGATTAACCCACTTCAATTCACTTAACAATTCGACATTTTATCAATAAATAGACTACGAACATTTGAAACAGTGGTGTAGACAAGCATTTTAAAGATGCCTAGGCACCACACTGAGGTACATCCACATTGCAAACAACACTTGGTTCACTCCTTTTTTCTATGTGTTAGCGTATATGTAACATGCCTTAAGTAGTAGCCAAAGAAATGTTTTATGTCCATAGTATTTCATATAACTAGCCACTTTAATCGTTAAAAAACAAGAGGAGCATTTAATCTTACAAACTAAATAATATACTTTAACTTGTGTACAGCCAAAAAAAAATAGCACCTTCCATTCTAGAGTATACTTTAACATCACATTTTACAGCTGAAACAAATTTTACGAAATAAGTTCGAACAACACAAAGACAGTCAAACATTGGTAAATTCCTTTGTGAACCAATCAAAATTATGAACATTCATGAAATGAATTCTTGGAGAATTCATAGCGTAGTTATTGGTAAAAAACAATCAGATTAACAACTTCTAATGAATACAAAAGACAGTACGAGAGAATACTTTAATATTGTTGTTTGTTACGTACTAAAAGTACAAATCTGGAAAATATTTGTTGATTTCTTACTTTAGAGTTTCCGTTAATTAAAGAGGTTAGTTTTCATTGAAAACGTTGGTAAGATAACGAAAAACAGCTAAATACAGAAAAGATTTAAAATTTCATCAATACTCTTATTTTCATAAATACGTGCATAAATGTTATGCACTTGGCTCTATGCTACGTGTTTCCATTCTACGTCTTTGGTTATACCAACACTCACTAAACTTTGAATTTCAAGGTCGGCCCCCTTTTCGCCACCACCATTCCATTCCTGTCATAAAAAATCGTAATTGGTAGACAGTAATTGAATATTTTACCTGGAAAACAGGAGTGACGTAACACACATTGGCTTCTATACAACTTAAATTACACAGTAACGTGCAATTTTATCACTTCAATAATTATTTGTTCCCCTCTTCACACTATTTTTGTTTTCAAGACATCGGTTCCTTTATAGGTTGAGAATTTATCAGCAACTGCATACTCATGCATTGACTGAAACCTAGACTAAACACACACCATCGATACAAATTTATATATTTGGTACTTGAAGTTAAAAAAACTTTTAACACGAGTTATATATACATCGTGAGCGAGATACATCCTTTTATTGAAAGGTTTGTCAGTTGCTAAGAGCAAAGTGTGTTATTACACTATGTAACAAATTTTGTTCCTGGATAGTATGTGTTATTTCTTAATTGCTTATGTTGTAAAGGTACAGAAAATGGCCATTATTCTTTTCAAACGTTGTTTTTGTGACCTGGATAATGAAATTTAAAATTAACCTATTTTCTATGTAAAAATGGGCAAATTTGCACATTTTCATTTACATAAGGTCTGAATAAAACAACATATGAATTAAGATTTACATGTATTTATACCAAAGTTATACAAAAATGTTTAGAAGTGAGTAGTTTTTCGAGATTTGTGACTAATTTAAATCACTTTCACGTATCAGCCCCCCAAATATAGTCTCCCATCATGTTTTCATTATACGCTTCCAGGTCACAAAAGCAAAGTTTGAAGAGGAAAATAGGTCTTTTCCATTTACTTTAGGCATAAGCAATTGGGAAATAACACTTTCTGGCCAGGAACAAGATAAAGTAATTTTTGTTACTAGTGTCATCTGTGATGTTCTCATCACGGCTAACGATATCCAGTTTTCAGTGTCACAAAACTACAAACTTAGCGATAATTCACTGGTGGATTTTACTGAAAGAAATAAATGCAAAAGTACATTATATTTAAAGATTTCTGGATACATTAATGAATTTCGAGAAATTAAAAATAATAACAACATTGAAGAGCGATCAGTGATTTTAAATTTCAATAGAAACAGGACCAAAAACAAACAGTCGCGGGAGAACGGCGACTAAAACTGGGGTGAAAATAGTGCAGTTACAACACTTAATACGTCACAGCGGGCGTAAAACAATACACGAATAGAATGTTGGATCGAACTTCTATTTTTAATGAAATTGATTTAAAACTACGAACATACGGTCCAGGCGCACGACCCAGTCAGTTTAGTGGCTGATGGTTATTTATTTATAAGAACAACAGAAACAGCAAAATTGGTAACAAAAAACCAAATAAAACAGAATAAAATAATTACTACCCAACACGTAAATAAACTCAGGATGTAATCTTCAATTTTGTGTATTTGTCGAATATGGCGCAAAGCTACACGAGAGCTATCTGCGCTAGCCATTTCTAATTTTAAAGTAATAGCCTAGAGGGAAGACAGCTAGCTCTCAACATCTCCCACCCAACGCAAAATCGCAGACTATTCTTTATCAACGAACAGTGGGGCCACGCGTCACGTAATAATATTCTTATGGTCAAAAGAGCGAGCACATTCGGTGAAGGAACTCAATTCGAGCCCGTAACACACAGAAATGCTATGCCAAGTAAAATATAGCTCCTAAAGTTGGCATTGCAACTTCAATTTCCATAAGGGTAATTACATACCTAGAACACCAACACGAAACTTAAGATGACAATATAAGAGCATACACAGAAGAAAAACTTTAATGTTGGTCAAACATTTTTTTGCCGTCCAGCCTTTTGAAAACAAATTGCTACATGTTAAACGGAACATTTCACGCAAACATGTCAATCTTTCTGAAATGTTTGCCCAAACGTTTTTGGTGGTGTTTTTTGAAGGATTTATCATGAGTCAATAATTTAAAATTTTCAAGCGATATTACCACACAGTATTCAAACCTTGGTTTTAGAGTTACAAACCAAACTTATCGCTGAGCCACTGGGTAGCGGCAGTCTAGCCATTAATCTTTAATAATTATTCCTAGCTTTCCAAGACGCTAGCACTTTTCACGGTTCAGCTGTTGTACAGCCTAGCCATTAATCTTTAATAATTATTTCTAGCTTTCCAAGACGCTAGCACTTTTCACGGTTCAACTGTTGTACAGTCTAGCCATTAATCTTTAATAATTATTTTTAGCTTTCCAAGACGCTAGCACTTTTCACGGTTCAACTGTTGTACAGTCTAGCCATTAATCTTTAATAATTATTTTTAGCTTTCCAAGACGCTAGCACTTTTCACGGTTCAGCTGTTGTACAGCCTAGCCATTAATCTTTAATAATTATTTCTAGCTTTCCAAGACGCTAGCACTTTTCACGGTTCAACTGTTGTACAGCCTAACCATTAATCTTTAATAATTATTTCTAGCTTTCCAAGACGCTAGCACTTTCCACGGTTCAGCTGTTGTACAGCCTAGCCATTAATCTTTAATAATTATTTCTAGCTTTCCAAGACGCTAGCACTTTTCACGGTTCAACTGTTGTACAGCCTAACCATTAATCTTTAATAATTATTTCTAGCTTTCCAACGCTGTTCACAATTCAACTATTGTACATTATAACGAATTTACCTGAATTCTGTGTTCAGTCTTTCGTTAGTCTGTCTCATCAACAAGCATCGCTTATTTCCTGTAAAAGTGCTGTAGAAAAAAAAAAAAAAACATGAGCGAATGTAAAAAATTTAAATTTAGAAAAGAAAAAAATGTGTATTTAAAAATAAGACATTAAATAAAACAAACATCAGCAACATGTAAGCCCATTTTCTTTCTTTTTTACTGATGCAAGTGTCAATTTTAAAATGCTTTTAAAATAGAATGCCAAAGTTTAAGCCTAAACATAAATAGCACAACTTCTTTGTTTTATACAGCAGAGTTTCAAAAACAAAGTAACCCTAAAGTCATGAACTATCACGATTTTTTCAAGCCCTGTCTGTTCTGGACATACACCGTTTTTGTCCCAACGTGGGGTTTCCAACCTTTTCACCACCATATACCCCTTTCAATGTATTTTTCTCCCCACGGACCCAATATTTAGGAAAACTTCTGTCTACCAGTGAAACTGTTTTTATTAACTAATAATTAACTTATATAGCACTTCACGCGTTATTATTTATGTCCTTCTGTACATTATGTAATTGAAAATAATCGTGAACCCCCGTCATTACCTTCGTAGACCCTCAGGATGTGAGCTACTGTCCTAACAGGATCATTTCCATGTCTTCGCAAGGTTAAGTACATCCAGTTATTGTAATAACAACAATAAAAGCATGCAATTAAACCAAATCAATTATTAAAAACAAAAATATGACTTGGAAAAATCATACTGAGGTTACACACTACCATCCCTAATTCTGAACTATTAACCAACCGGGCAGACAGCTCTAGTCAGTAGTACCCACTGTCCAAATTAAGGGAATTACTATCACTCTTAACCAATCAACTTAAGTACAGGGACTATTTTGTGGTAACACAAGGATATGAACCCGACCTACGAGGTCCGAAATCCCAAGCTCTAAACGAAGGCCAAACCGCACCCACATTGCGTGATCCTAAGTGTTTGTTGTTTTCGTTTGATTACGGTTATGCAATGTTATCGATAAGTTTTCACTGCACACTTCAGAAGAAAGATAGCTGATAAATCAAAACAAAGTGATAACATTTTTTTGCTCGCGCGTGCACATACATACACGTGCATATGGGCGCCCACAGAAATAGCAAGGGGGGGGGGCGCTTGTCCCTCATATTTTATGAAACAAAATATACCTATTATGATGCAAGTTTAGTTTCTCAGTTAAACTACTTGTTGCAGTAATTTTTACTGAAACTGTATACTTGTGTTTGCGTTTAAACACATTTAATACATATATTTTAAGCTTTTGACTTACACTGCAAACACTGACCCCCTTCACACATGTTCCCCTTTACAATATTTCTGTGGGCACCCATGCACTCACACACACGTATTAAAACTGACATAAGTGCCTCTGGCTAATAAAAATACTACAAAAAGGTCCCGCTGTACCTGGCTTTCCTTTTTTGCTGAAAATTATTATTTTATATATATATAATCAAGGCATGATTTCATGTATAATCTTACAATAGCCAGTCTGTTCTAAACAGTGATGAACTTTACTTATATGTATGTTGTAATACTATAGGTTTAATATCATTTCTCATATAAGTAATACATCAAGTGTCACATATCACACACACACACACACACGTACAAGGTGGCCCGTAAGTCCCTACCCATCCATATATTGTGTCTAAACAACATTATATTACTAATGATGAGTTGAAGGCAGCTGTTACCGCGGCCTTTGGAACAATAACCCCTGCTATGTTGAGGAACATGTCTCACACAACATGGCGTCGCATAATATTACACAGTAAGAATGAAGGTCAGCACACAGATACACTGGACACATAAGATATATGGATGGGTAGGGACTTACGGGTCACCCTCTATATGTCACATTTCACCTAAAATTAACTTACCTGTCACACATTGTTTTCAGTGCTAACGTACTTGCATAATTATTAATAACGGTTTCACAAAAAGAACCTTATCCACAATAGGGTTTGGTTCGTTGTTTTCACCCCCAACATTGTGTAATATTCGTTATATCAAGTTACCATATTACTTAAAATGTAGTACACAAAATCCAATAGTTTATTATTCACTTGCACAATGAATAAATATAATTACAGCTTAGTGACGTTTGCCTTATAGTATCTAACATGCAGATGTCAATAGATATAGGGTAATACACTCACATAAAACAAACGAGCAAAACCAAAGATACAACTTTTATTTCAATAGCCAATAATAACGCTTTCGACGCAATGCTTTTCAACCAATGTTGACCCGATTGTCTTAATTCTGAGATTAGCACACCTATTAAAGAAATGAGAAGGAAAATAAAAAGCTACTTTATTCTACGAATAGACCTTATTAGACATACAAATCAAACGTCGTGATGCTTTACGGCTGGCTATTCATATACACTCGGTGAAACACGAAAAGCGAACAGCTAACAACAGAACCAAGGCAACACGCGATGGAAAACCGGTTACATGTCCATGATGGCGGGGAACCCACTTCACGTAAGTGGTTACGGTGGATGTAGGTATTAAAAACAAAAGTAACAACTTTTAGACCTTCCTAAGTCATCATCAGGTGAAGAATGACCTTTGAAAAAGTGACAGTTATTGATCATGTGTCGCAGAGATGACAGTAATAAAAGATACAAGATGGTAGGGGGTGTTGTATGTATTTAATCTATTCTACATGGTAAGTTAGCCATATGAAAACATCCATTTCACTGAAATACCTAAATACATGTATTAGCATTTTAAACAACTTTTAAAAGAATTCTCAAACAAAACCTCCAATATAATTTTCCAAAGAAAAACATTCAAAAATATATGTAAAAACGGCTGGTTTGGGTTGTGAAATTTTTTTACGTAGAGTAATCGTTAGGTTCACAAAGAAAGAAAGAGGTAACTGACCAATAGTTGACCACATGGTTTGAAGGGGGTTGTGTAATTGAGTGTAGGAATGCAGAGGGCGTGCTTAGATGTTGGATATATTTATTAATATAGGTATAAAGGTGTTCTTTTTTATTAATTTATTTTGCACTTGAGTTGTTGTATAAGTAAGGATTCTTTAATGTTGCGTTTATGTTTGTTTATTTATTATTTGGGTGTTTTCTATGGTTATGTTGTGTTTATTTGATTTTCAGTGTTTGAAAACGTGTGAGGGTGACTTTTCGTGTTCTTTGAATCTGGTTTCCATTTTTCTACTTGTTTCTCCAATATAGAAATCGTGGCAGTTATCACATTGTATTTTATAAATAATGTTAGTGTGGTGTTTGTCAGTGTAGTTTTTACATAGTATAGACCTTAGTTTTGTGCCTGGTTTTTGAATAAATTTAGTATTAACTGGAATGTCATACTTTGTTACTAGCTTTTGCCAAATGTTGGTTATTTGTCTGCTGATGTCGGGAATATATGGTACGCAGCATTATATGGTTTCGTGATTTTTTAATTCGTGAGATGTATTTACTTTTATTGGTTGATTTTGCTTTCTGTCTAGGTGTGTGCGTATAATATTTTCTACGGTTTGTGGAGGAAACTTATTGATGTTGATGAAGTATTGTTTTATTTTGTCTAATTCATCGTTAATTTTATCTGGTGAGCATAGTTTTATGGCTATGTTTATTTGGTTTCTTAGTATGTTAAGTTTTTTTTTATTTCATGTGTTGAGTCCCAAGGAATGTATAGTCCAGTATGGGTGATTTTTCTGTGGATTTCTGTTTGAAATTGTGTATCAGTTCTTGTAATTTTGAGGTTAAGAAATATTTGATTGCTTTCTTCCTGTTTACATGGGAAGTTAATGTTGGGATGTATAGAGTTAATGTGATTAAAAAAATTAAGTACGTGTTCTGTAGATGTGAATCCCGCGACCGTGTCATCTACATATCTGTACCAGTAGAGTGGTGGATGTAATGCTGTGTTAATTGCTTATGTTTCAACTTGTGTCACAAAAATATTGGCGAGAACTGGTAATACTGGGTTGCCCATGCTTAGGCCATTTGTTTGTATATAGTTGTGGTTGTTGAACATGAAGTTTGCTAATTGGTTGCTAGGAATGTCTATTGATGGATTAGGGTCCCGGATATAGAGTTACAAGGCTATCTTGCTGGCTTCAGCGGTTGGGACTTCTGTAAAGAGGGATATAACATCAAAACTGGCCATTAAGGCTTTATGATTAAGTTGATTAAGATTAGACTTGAAATTAAAAAGTCTTTGATGAATGAGCTGGCTGATGTTACATATTTGGAAAATGCCCATGCTATGTATTTACCAAGTTTGTGATCAAACGATTCATATGTGGACATTATTGGTCGTAATGGACAATCTGGTTTATGAGGTTTGGGGATGCCGTATATTTGTGGTGTGCGTGAGTCGGTCTTGCGTAGGTAGAAATAAAGTGTTTTTTTTTATTTTTAGTAGTATTTTGTTTAGTTGCGTTTCGTGTGTTTTTGTTGGATTTGTGTGTATTGGTTTAAATGTGTTTGTGTCTGATAGAATGTTCTTCATTTTTTGCATGTATTCATTCGTGTTCACTATGACTATAGCGTTTCCTTTATCTGCTTTTAGAATTTTTATATTTTTGTCTTGTTTTAGGTTTTTAATGGAATTAATGTCTCTTTTTGTAAGATTGTTTTTTTAGCTTTCTCTTTTGTGAAATTATGTTGATGGTTTTGCGAGAAAATTCTTTGAAAAAATCGTTTAAGATGATTTTAGGTGTTTCTGGAAAATATTTTTTTCTGGGAAGTTTGGCTGTTGGATGTCAATAAAATTGTTGAAGTTGTCTTTTTTCTGTTGGTAAAACAAGTAAAACCCAACTAAATAAAATATCATTACATGTGTAAAAAACGGCTGGTATGGATTGAGAAAGCACTATGTAGAGGAGCGAACAACGTTCCGACCTTCTTCGGTCATGATCAAGTTCGGTCAGTTACTTCTTTCTTTCTTTGTCGACCTGACGATGACCGAAGAAGGTCGAAACGTTGTTCGCTCCTCTACACAGTGCTTTCTCAATCCATACCAGCCATGTTTTACACATATAATTTTCTATACAAGTGGGTTTTCACGTCATCATGGAAAATATCATCACAACTGAAACAAGAAAACAATTTCAAAGTACCCTAACTCCTACTTACATAACACCGACTCCCATACCATAAGTGTGTAAAACTCCTAAACCACATTAATCCTCTAAAACCCATAATATCGACACATGGATCATTTAATTAAAACCTAAGTAAATGCATAGCATGACCATTTTCCACATACACCACAGCTGCTGGTTCCTTTTTCAGAGATATCTTAACATTAGAACTATATTTGATCAATTAAACCATAAAATCTTAACTTTCTAAACCTGAAGATCGAAACGTTGTTCTCTGCTAATCAATAAAAGTGTGAATATCCATGCCAGCCGTTCTGAGATAAAATCTTAACTAGTTTCTCCTTCGCTAAAGTTTTAACCACAACAGTCTACAACAGTTTTAGAACTCTACACTAAATATTCTAACTCATTAATACACACCTTCAGCAACAAACTTATATTTTTCTTGGAATTTACTACCTCAAAAGCTAATTTTATGTTCAAAAATTAAAAAAAACTATGCACACATGGTTGAAATTATGGGTGATCTGATGTCATCAGTCCTAGACTACATTTTTATAACAGATCGATTCTCAAGTAATCGATTAAGTTTTACACCACATTGGTACAAATATGTAGATGATACATGTAAGGGATTCACATCTACAGAACATGAAGATAGCTTTTCCAACCACACCAGCTCCATAAACCCATAAACCAAGTTCAACACTAAATACAAAAAAAAAAGATAAACTCTAACATTTCTGAAATTCGAAACATAACAACAGATGCACAGTTTAAAACAAATTTCCACAGAAAAAAAAAACACCACATTGAACTACATTTCCTGAAACTCGTCACACGAAACAAAACAAAAACCTAATAAACACGGCCGTAAATCTTCTCATCTGACAACCTTGATGACGAAGTCAATCAACCCCAATTCTTCATCAAGGTGAATAAATTTCCTCCAAAACCGTCAACAGAATTAAAACACAAAGCACGACCTACAATGAAATGAGCATCCAACCAACAATCTGAAAACAAATAAAACACCTAACGACAAAACATTACACTGCCAGATATCTTACATTCCATATAACAATAACAAAATACCTTAAAATAACATTACATTCGACATATCACCAACAAAATAACATTTGGAAAAAACTATTATACTCAAACATTACATTCTATTAAAAATTAAATTCATCCAAAAATCAGTTACCAAACTCAAATCTACAATGTAAAAACTACTCTACAATCACAATACTAATTTTATTTTCAAATTACAATGCAACAACTATGATTTCTATATTGGAGAAACAAACCGAAAAATGAAAACCTTATTCAGTGAACACAAAAACACAGCCCCCCATGTTTTGGATCACTTCATCTCAAACAAACACATATAGCACTAGAAAACACCAAGATATTAAGCATACAAATAACTGTGAATAAATTAAAAATTAAAGCTCTCCTAATTATCCACCCGCATCAGCACCAAGGAAGTCTTCTCAGTGATGTCGAGAAAACCCACTTGTAGAAAAATATATATGTAAAATCGGCTCGTTTGGGTTGAGAAAATATTTTACGAAGAAGAGCAAACAACGTTTCGACCTTCTTCGGTCATCGTCAGAAGGTCGAAACGTTGTTTGCTCTTCTACGTAAAATATTTTCTCAACCCAAACAAGCAGATTTTACATATATAAGGAATACTTCTATCTGCATTATTTTCTTAAATGTGTTTACACATTATATTACACTCCTTGATGACGAGAAAACCACTTGAAGTAAAAATGTATGTCAAGACGGCTCTGGTATGGGTGTTTGTCAACCTAAAGATGACCTAATTTTAACAAGTTTTAATGCCGTCTCCAGATACATAGATACATTACATTACACTGTTATCTATCATACAGTATATATTAAATGTATACAATGCTCCCTGCAATCTTACACCCACCATTACTGTTGTCTCAACGACACGTGATCAATAACGATTGTTTTTTGTTGTTGTTTTTCTAATTTCGCACAAAGTTACACGAGGGTTTTCTGCGCTATCCGTCCCTAATTTCACAGTGTAAGACTAGAGGAAAGGCAGCTAGTCATCAACACCTACCGCAAACTCTTGGACTACTATTTTACCAAGGAATAGTGCGATTGATTGTTACATTATAACGACTGAAAGGGCGAGCATGTTTGATATGACGGGGATTTGAATCCGCTACCCTCGAATATCGATAACGACTACACAAGTTAACAAGACCAAATATCGCGTCAAAAGGTGAACAGGTACGTGAAGAACAATTAACAGACTACAACACATAAAGACAGTGTATTCGGTATTTTCTGATTTTCAGTATTTAAGTATTAGAATAATTACAATCGTACTTATATTTTTAATGCGTCCTATTGGCTGACGAGACCCACTTTAGATCTGGGGTTTCGCAGTTCCATTACGGTTAACTTAACTACAATCCCTCCACTTTAAACTTGAGAACGGCTAGTAGACAAACCTTCAACAGCTTTGCACGAAATTCAACAACCATATTTTTATAACATTTTTCAACAAAAACATCATGAATGGGCAAAAAATCATAGAGGGCGCTACTGGAAAAATTGTATTTAACCAGTGACTCTGACACTAATATGTGATTCAATCGTTTTTCAAGTTTTAATTTCTTCAATAACCTCTTTAAAATCATCGCTAACACTAATTAAGCACACTTTAGCTAAATACTTTCGTAAGGAAATTACAGTAGTAAGTAAACAGGTCCCAATCAGTAAATTTGACACTAAACTTCAATGGTGTAGGAACCAGGAACTGGGGGGGGGGGTCAAACGCTCTTCCTAGATTTATGTAGGAGGAGGCGAGAAGGGGAAAAGCGGTGACCCAAGGAGGTCAAAACAATTAAATTCCCATTTAGAGATAACAATAAAGGTTCGTTTAAAGTCGCCCTTCAAACAACAACAAAATTCCTGTGTCCCTACACTGAGCTTTTCATTATTGCTAGGTTTGGAATTAAAGTCGAGATTACACTAAGGCTTAGTAACTCCGGTATGACTACTAAAAAAAATTGTTGTGAAAAATCTAAAAACTTCTGCTGTAATACCTAGTGTACACACTGCTCCTCCAAGCATTGTTTCCATGATCCATCTTGGACGACGGCTTTCCAATGACTGTTTCAGTTTGATCACACAGAAATTCACAGGCACAGCGACATAACCGACATGTCTTCTTATTGAATATTATGAATACCCGTTAAGTTATTCAGCTCCTTAAAATATGTGAGGGTAAAATGGAATATGCATTGTAAGCCTTATCCTAATAAATCAATACCCCATAGGCTTCATTTCAGTACAAAGCCTATGAACATTGGCCTTATAACAAGCAGAATTTACCTTGACCCTTCTATTTACTCTCTTGATCCCAACCTGTCCTCAGGGTACAATCCAGTGAAAATAATGAATCTTTCTGAAAGTGTTTTGTCAAAAATGCATACAAATTTAGGATTTGTTTTCACAACTAGTCATTAGAAAATGATAATTGTAAAAAGTGTCGTGCCAAACTACACACAAGCTTTGTAGTGTCACCAAGCGCTACAAATATTTTTCCAAATAGATACTGTTCATACAGTTTTCTACAAAATCTTCCTTTACTGGATTCGTCATTAAAGCAACATACATACATTCGACTTGCATATCTTCTCCAGACTGAGATCTTTCTTGATTATATTGGGTACTATTGCCTGGGGCACGTGAACGACTTTTGCTACTGGTCTTTGTATCTGTTAAAAGACGCTGTACTCTGCTTTACTAAAGCTGGGATAAAACTTGGTATAGGTCTCTTGACGGTCCTGGCACCCCAAGTTAATGCACATTTCTTTGTTTTCCATCGTCGTTAAGTACAACGAATACCATATTTTTGGAAATTCTAAAACCATATTTGTGATCCAAGTGTATATTTAGCATTGGGCATTACGGAATAATTTCATTCTGTGACACTGTTACCGTTTACAATTGGGTTCTCCTAAACTTTTAGTTCTATCAAAAACATCTTGCTTAACAGTTAATGTTTCTGTGGTTTTTATTTGTTTTACGTTGTAGTCAGAATACTGTTAAATAACTTTTTGATGTTTTAGCACCTATGATATAACATAAAACAATTTCGTAACATCTGTATTTAACGATGTTTTTTGCATTACTGTGTTCCTCACATCTGTTATAAAACTTCGTTTTCCCCCTGATAAGTGATGAATTGACTCAAAAATACATTTAATTGAATTTGCAGCAATAACAAATTGTATTATCTCAAATTGTTATCTACTTGAAAATTCCATTTCCCAACGTCAACTGAGATAAAATTATCTCCACGTTGTCTATCATACTGAAGTTCCATTAGAAAACAGAGCGCCCTCTAGGAGTAATAGCATGTTGAATTGTTTCTTTTTTAGAATACCATGCAACACTACTAAAAGCAGCTATCTGTTCATAAAAATACCTATTTGTGAACTTGTAGGCTAGTTCACAGTACCCATTGTCAAGTCTTAAGTTTATCCTGTCTGACTGAGTAGTAGAATATGACCTCAAACTACAGAGCCCTTTTCTGTGGTATCAGGTCACCAACTCATGAGCCCTCAGGTTCATAGTCTAGCTACACTAATCCACACCCAACCTCGTATGTCAAAAAATAAACGTGGCACCCTGTCCCCAATATGCCTGACTAGCCCTGGTATTGAGTGAAAGGTCTCATTGTATTGCACAGAGCAGAATTAGACACATTATTAATTCAATAAATTAATAAGTATTAGTAATAAAAATGTTAATGAAAGTTAAAATAATTCTGATTTGTGACAAATTAAACTGATAAAAATTTGTTTGCAACTTAATATTTCATACCAAAATAGTCATTGTTTAAGTAATGCTGTATACAATATTTGGGACCACTATGTCATATACCAAGCTCACCTAATGAGACATGGTATTCAACAAAATGCCCTATCGGAAGTGTGTAAATCAAGTAGTGTTGTGTGACACTAGCAAGTTCTTTATCACTCACAAGTTATAATTAATCAGTATTACCTTACACAAAATATTTTGGTCAGTTTTATACAATAAATAGTTATCATTTATGATATTATTTTTATACATATTTATTAACTGAATATTAATATATCAATTTCTTTTATTACATTATGTTAATGATCCAAAATACTTAACACTTTTTCTAAACTGATTTAACAATAGCACTAATGCAACATTACTTTTACATAGTTTCACAAACTCAAGGGTATGCTTTAGGCTTAATTCCATTTAGTATATTGATAACAATGTTTAGTGACAACAAAGGACTTATTGGTTCATCCTCCAAAAGTAAACAATTAAAACGTTTTTTTAAATTTTATGAATAATATAGTTAAAGCTTTTTCTTAAACTCACTTAAATTTACAACATCCAAAGGCAACCCATTTCCAAGACCAACTACAACATCCAAAGGCAACCCATTTCCAAGACCAGCTACAACATCCAAAGGCAACCCATTTCCAAGACCAGCTACAACATCCAAAGGCAACCCATTTCCAAGACCAGCTACCCTGTCAGAAAAATAAAACTCAACTGAAGATGACTCCTACCCTGCCAAATTTTATAGTTGTGTCCCCTAGTTCTAGTACTCTCACTGTTAAATATGAAAAAAGACACTGCATCAACACTATCATTTTCTTTTATAAATGGTAAACATCTCAATCAGATCCCTCCTAACTTTCTTTTTTCATGAGAAAACAGCTCAAGAAACTTTAACATCTCATATAATAAGCCTTCCATCCCAGGCAATATTTTAGTAACCCTCTTCTGAACCCTTTCCAACAATTCAATGTCCTTCTTAAGGTAAGAAGTGCAAGACTGAATATAATACTCTAAACATGGCCTAACCAGTGACATGTACAATGAAATTATAACCTCTATAATGCATATAGATGGTGTCTGATACTGTGGCAGTAGCAGACATACTGAAATCTGCAGACAGTTACTCAGCACTCAAATCAGGTGAATATTTCACTATTTGTGTGGCAATTTTTGACATTAATTAACACACACTAGCTAGAGTACCCATTCCATGGACTCACATTGTGTAAATTCATGATTAAAAATGCAAAAACACACAAATACTACAAATCTGTATGTGTCCCACATGGAACTAATGAACCAATTTTTGTGAAGATTAATCCACACCTTGTGGAGCAGTTATGTTGACAGAATTATAATATTTATATTGACATAAAGGCATTTATGACAAGATGACTAGTCAGAGTTAGATACAACTTGCAAGTGTTATTGCTACTTTTATACAACAGATCCATTGTTTCCAACAGTAATAGCACTAACACATCAACAGCTTGTAAAAGTCCTCTAAATCTTTTATAAACAAATTTGAAGTAAAACATTAAGAATGCTGATGAAAAACATAATTCATCATTTCTGTTTTAAAAAATGGTACTTTTTTTTAATTATGTTAGAATCAATTTAGATCTCTCTTATTACAGTTCTGCACCACTATAATTATGTTATTACATATTCCTACACTAAAGAGCAGAAAAGTAACTGGTATTTTTCAAACCTATACTCTTCTCTTATTTTGTATTTTTTAATCGAAGATGAAAACTGTATTGATATGTATAAACAATGTACAATACTCATATTTTAAACACATTCTATTAATAAATTATTTGTTTAAACAAAACCCACTTTTATGACAACTATTTTATGACTGCTCATACCAGCAGAAACTTACTGTTCATCAAGAGAATAACTATCACAGTTAATTATAACCACTAACAACTGATGATTTTAAAGGAGTTTGGACAACCTAGTTAATGAGTGATACAACACACAAGGGTTTCAATAACAGATTTCTCATTAAACAGTCATATCATTAAAACAATAGTATAACATAGAAAAGTAGTGACAGTAGAATGAATGAATGTTTTGTATCTGATCACAGGATCAGGTTTACTCTATCAGTCTTCTGTAAAAAACAAAACAACCCTCATAATCCACTGAATACTGTAGCAAAAAAAATACATTATTAATGTTTTCATTTATTCAATTCTGCTTTCCATGAAAAGTGATGTGCCATCTTCATTAAACAAGTTTGAACATGTAATTAATTTAATACAACCCTGTTGCAAAGCCAAAATGATCCACATAACACAGGATATCACCAAGTCACTTAATGCACCTATGTGCATCATAAACACGATTATCTGCTTTCATTTTCAAAAACAAATACTCAGCTAGCATACTAACTGTAAAAACAATTTCCTGTACAACATACAAATATATAGGCTATGACCATTGTTATGACTAAATTATGTAGAATACTAAATGAAACAGGTTTAATTTTTTAATTATTTCTACAGTACATCAAAATGAAAAATTATAAAATTCAAATATTTTTATAGCAATTTTGATCATACACTAAATTAACAAAAAAATAATTGTCATTAACAAGTATCCTGAAAAAATTTCTCATACTTTAAACATGGTTACAACCACACACACTTGTGCTAAAAATTAAATTTTCTAAATAAAAAACAACTTTGGATTTGCTCTTTTTTAAACTACAAACAAATACTCAAACGATTTTAAGATTCTGTAAACAATTACACTTAAATCATTTTGTTTTTATTCTTCCTTCACAAAACCACTGATTTTCTCACACAAACCCCTATCCAATTTTCATGATCCATGAGTATAATTGTTTTTCAATATTAAAAATTTTCCAAATTCATTTTACATTTTGGACAAAAATAAAAATGTAATGGAATTATCTCATTCCAGTATTTTAGAAATACAACTGGCCAAAAAAATGCCTCTCAAAAAGTTAACACAAACATTGAATAACAAAGAAATTAAAACAAACACCCTTAATAAAAATGTTGTATTCTTTCAGTCAGAAAAATTACAATTGTCACGAAAGTCTTCTACCTTACCACTTTCCCAATCTTAAAAAAGCATCAAATTTTTCATCTAATTAATTTTTTGTTTAGCACATTATGTGAGACTTACTAAAACCCAGGTACACAAGACCAATCAAGGTGCTTCTGCCCATAAATTTGAGAGCCATATCAAAAATTAAAATTGGTAAAGGAAAAGGAAAAAACATTTCCTGAAACAATGCTGCCAACTTACCATATGCTTTTCTAAATGGCTTCCAACTATAGCATTCAACACCCTGCTAATAACACATGTCAAACTATGAGCCAAAGGTTTACAATGCTGTCTTTACACCTTTTCTTTCTAAATAGGCCACTCGCATCAACAATCTTTCAGTTATCAAGAATTTCCCAAATAATAAAAGCTCTTGTCAGACTTTTATTAAATTTTTCTAAGATATTAAAATGAATCTTCTCAAGCTTGGAGCTTCATTTTGAAAAACTCTTTCAAGCTTTTCCATAAAAAAAAAGTTTCTTAAATGTCAAAAGAAAAATTATACCTACCTACCCTGAAGGTTAGTCAGTTCAGGAACTTCATTTCCATCAGTAAAAAACTTAATCACTATTTTAGTCATTTTCCCTTCAAAGTCTTTTAAAGGACCAATGTTAATTTCACTTTCTTTTTTCAGTTTGTTGTTTTGGTTCCATGAAACATTCATATTCCTAATAACCATAATAATATTCTTTATTTCTATGAACTTCAACACCGTTCCTTTTCTAAATAAATTTCCTTCTTGTTTTGTTTTATAAGTTAAACATTCTTCATTCACCAATGTTCAAATCCTCTATTCGTCTTCTTTGAAAAAGCTTTTGGAAGGAATGTAACCATTTGTATGGAATATTTTCCTTTTCTTCTAGCTAAACAAGCTTTACAAACATTTCCAGATTTTATTAACCATCTTTACCATAAAGATCAACCAACAAATCCCTCTCTTTCAAAATATCTTTTACTATTTGTTAGTCCACTTTTTAAATATAAGATATGCACCTTTTATCACTCAGAAACTTCCACAACCAATCTTTTAACACATTGTCCTCACTGCTATAAAAGAAGTACAAGTGTCCACTAGTGAGATTGTTCATACACAAAGTGAAAAAACAATTCTTACCACCAAAATGCATGGGAAACCTCAAGAAATTAAGAAATGTGATGAAGAAAGACTAACCACATTAACTTCCTGAAGTCAGTACCTTATCACAATAAGCACGTTTCTGTTGTCAGTAAAATTACAATGTCTACACACATTCCACCAATGTAAACATCCTGATCATTTGCCATGTAGAACAGGGCAAAAAAATTATTTTCACCCTTAACACAAACACTATAGGTTTTGCTTAGATGTGACCTCAATAAACCAAATGAACTTTATTTTTCCCTCTTCATAATGTACTATGCCCCTACTTCCAAGCAACTCTAACTCTTTTGCCAAGCAATTAATTTTACAGGATTATTGCCAAAAAATGTTAATTATCCACCAAAACATTTTATATATCTGACAGCAATAACTGAAAACAGAAACAAAAAAATTGGAGAAAATAAGTGTTCTCCAATAAATGGTTTAAATACATAAAGTCAGTCAACAACAGGCCAAAATCACCACAAAATATAAAACAAATTATTTAGATATTCAAGATGTAAAGATAATGTCTTTATATAGATTCTGTGTGTTTCTGAGAAGTGTGCAATTTTGTAGTCATATAAACATCCCAGTGTCATGGTGCAGAATACAGATGGCAACTGGCAAACAGGTTTGATGACTGTTTCAATTACAAGGAAACCTTCCTGCTTTTTGTAGAAGAGGGAAACGTTTTTTGGTAGCCATGGGATAAATCCAAATTTGCAGTTAGCAGATACAAATGTTTATTTGGATATATCCAAACTACACAGTAAAAGGGTGAATCCATAGCTCATGAATATAACTTACAGCTAACAATTGCTTAATATTTTTATTCTAACAAAACAATGCCTGATCTAAATGTAATAAACTTCACAATTTACTATGTAGTAGGCATATGCTTTTATTTTAAAAAAAAGTTTAACATAATTTTCATATTGATTAGGATCAAGCAATTGCTACAAAAATGCTTATTTTCCAATATAATTAAAAAATAAACCTGACAATACAAAACAAGCTTTATCCTAAAATTATTTATCTGTTTATTCTTATCCACTTCTATATCTTTTTCATTCAGTTATTTATCAATCCATGACCTTTTATTTAGATAACCTCTTGAAATGTATTTCAGGCTCGTTAATTTTTTTTTATTAGGTGTGGCAAAATGTGTTTTATATTTATATATATTTCTTATTTTACTTATCTTTGTTTGCACTTGCACACAAACTTTCGCACTTGACTAAAAGCATAATCAGCAGTAAACAGAACATGTACACTTTTGTCTTTTCGTAACACTGCGAGTTATGTTTAAATTTCAACTTGTGAAGAGTTTGCCATTTCCACAGATAGAATTGAACAGCAGAAAATTGTGATAATGAGTGATACAGGTGTTATCTGCTATGATTGGAAAGAAAAAATGAAGGATAATTCCAAATTATAAAATATAAAAATAAACTTAATAGATAAAAATAACAAAAAAGCACATGCACATATATAGGGTCTGTTATGTTCTGGGTGATGCATGTATTTTTCAATATAAACTAAAACTGAAGATGTAAAATTAACTTTTAAATTATTTAATACTAAAATTTGTTACCATAGTTAGTATAGGTTTTGGTTTTGTTAATTTATTACATATAACTATATCAAGAACAGATCTCCCTTAGAAATCATAAAAATAAATATGATTTTGTTTGAAAGTAGTGACTGAAATGCCATGAAATATCTAATAATACTGATGTTGGCAAATATTTGGTGTGTTTCAACTGTTCCAAAAAAAGAAAGAAAGAAAAAAGTGTGTGGGGGTCCTCATCAGTTTTCTACAGCCACCTGAACAGATTATTGGTTACTGATAAGAATATACACAGGCAGATGCATTATAATGCCGATTAACCAGTTTTATTATTAAGGATTATTAGTTTGTGTGTGTTTTGTATTTTCTTTTTAGCAAAGCCACATCAGGCTATCTGCTCATTTGAGAGAAACTATCTAAGTCTTGAATTTGTCACACAAGGCTATAAAAGTTCTTTTGATGTTGTGGGAGATTATACACTCACACAGCATGTGTGCCATCCAATTATGGGTTCTTGATACTAAGGATCACATAATTCAGTTGTAAACATTGTATAATCAATATGGGATTCATCCCCAATTAAAAATTATTTCAAAAATAGACATTTGTTTTGATGGAAACTTTGAAGGATAATCTAAATAATAAAAAATATTTAAGAAATTAATTCATTTGATCATGTTAGCTTCAAAGAAATTGTCTTTCAAAATCTTGAAAATTCAACCAAAAATCCATTTTGAAATTGATCATCAGAAGAATTTACTAACAATGAAAAACATCAAGTTTACAAAAGATTCTAATTAAATATAGAACTTTGAGGATTAGGGAAATAACACATTTATGTTAGCTGCTATTAAAATTATTAGTGTTTATGCTAAATTATTAAGTTCTAAGGTTTCTGTGTTTAGAAAAATTATTTATGACTTTCTAAAGGGAACCCTGTAATACTATAAAATAAAAAACATGACTGATATTTTTTTTAACTGATGAGGAAGAAAATATTCACATAACAGTTAAATATCTTTAAATGTAGAAAGGTATTTATTTTTCAGTTTTAAAAAAAAAAAAAACCTGGGAAACTTGCAGTAGAGCTTTCATCCCCTAGTGACAATTATTGTAAAACCTTGATCTAACTATAAGAAAAGGTTAGTGGGTTTTCAATCATTATTTTACACTGCCATATTTCCTGACAGTTAAAAGTATACCAATATGTTTCACTGTTATTTTTTGAAGCAAGAGTCAGAAAAATATGCCCCTATTATGTTTTAATTAACAAAGTCAGATATTAATAACTTATTAATTAATAAATTTGAATGGCTGGAATTCAAGATTTCAATCATTTAAGAAAAAATGTTACTCACTTATCAACTTGAAATTTTGTTTTTAATTTAATTTTAGTTGTTTTGATTTATTGCTCAGTCCTCCCATGTTTTTACTTTGTAAATTTCAATAAACTGATGGGTACTTGCTCAAAGCTAGTGTCACTTCTTTGCAGTCATATGGAATCAAGTCATAAAGATTTGATCACTCTCTTTTACGCTATTTTCTTTGATTTTCTGTTTCTCATAAATAAATATTATGCATTGTTTTTGAAAAATTATTTTATCAGTTTTTTACAAATCCCAATGATTTTTCCATCATTTTCTTTAAATAATTTCTGCATATTACTTCATTATTTGTTTCCACAATACCATTTTTCTTTTGTGTGTGTGTGTGATGTGTTACTTCTGTCAGGTTTTCATGGTAGTGTTGTGTTTGGGTTTGCCAGAGTTCTGTATCAGGATGCAATTTCTCATGTTGTGAATGTTTTGGTTAATTTTTTCTACCTTAATTTTATGAATACCTTTTAAGTTATAAACTTAACTGTGTTATTTGTTTGTCTATTTCATTTCAATTTTCTCATTTTGAGTATTGTATCTTTATTTTTTTTAAAAGATCTACTCTTTTGTTTATTGTGGTTCATCCAATCCTTCTCATTAATAGCATTTTATTTTGTAGAGTATTCTACAATGAAACTTAGAATGCAGATAAAATACTTCTTTAATATAATGATAAAAAGTAAACAGTCTGAAATATACTTAACTTTCACAATGAATTTTATTTTTAACAAGTATTAAAATTTGCAAACGGTTAGTAAAGACAGTATAAAACTATAAATAGTATGATACTAAATATGGAATTAGATATGAATATTAAAATATTTAAGAAATACTAAATTTATGAACATACCTTGAGTTAGGTTCATAGCATGATATGACGTCACTACCGATAGGACAAGAAAAATCTACGAGTTGGTAGTTGTATGAAATTTTCTGAAGAAATCCTTTTTAACCACTAGTACTGTTTGAATAAATTATAAAGTTGCTTACACAGTTACAACTTATACTGACAGTGAGAGGCTTAATTGTACTATATAGTTTTGGAAATGAATATACATACGTCGTTATTGTAAATTATAATCTCCAAAACACTACAATTACTCTTACTTATTTTGAAACACACACATCACAACTAAATGAACATATTCATAGCTAACAAACACCTTCCAATACTTGTCTAAAATGTTCCCCTACTTAACACAAGCCCTTTTCGCGGTACGGTGGAATGCTGGGAGTAAATATCACAAACCTGTTCCAGTTCTTGAAACAGGTGTATACGTCATTTGATTATTTGTTGTTCAACTGCTATACCTGTAGCCTCTAGAGGACGCACCAACTTGTTATCATGCCTATAGGATTCCTATATGATGAGAAATATTCACTATTTTATTGAATATTTATTTTCAATACAAACTTTTGTTTTAATAATTCTAATTTCAATGAAATGATGAAAGCTTATCTAAAATCAAATGAATTAAAAAAGTCACGAAAATATAATTATTATTTTTCTTTTCACTATTTTCGTAGCTTTTCTGTTTTTCGTAAAGATCTTTGTTTTGTTTTTTGAATTTCGCACAAAGCTACTCGAGGGCTATCTGTGCTAGCCGTCCCTAATTTAGTAGTGTAAGACTAGAGGGAAGGCAGCTAGTCATCACCACCCACCGCCGAATAGTGGGATTGACCGTCACATTATAACGCCCCCACGGCTGAAAGGGCGAGCATGTTTGGCGCGACGGGGATGCGAACCCGCGACCCACAGATTACTAGTCGCACGCCTTAACACGCTTGGCCATGCCGGGCCTTTTCGTAAAGAAATATTACCCACGAGTTTTGAAAACTTAACAGAAATAATTCTTCGGTATATTTGGTTTTGACACTTGCATCAGCGGTAAGTCTGAAGGCTTTCGATACCCGCAATAGATACAACACAGATAGCAGATAATTTGTGTGTAACTATGCGCTTAACAACAAACAAAAAAAGCATTATTGCCAGAGTACCACATGGCATAATTACAATTGATAAATGTATATCATAAAAGCTGAAGAAAAACTGCTTTCTATGAAACAAGTATATGAACGGAATAATATTTCCCAAGTTCTTGAATCTATATTCCTACCGCCATTTTATTTGCATTAAATTGTTTTTAATAATAAAATATCTTTAAAGTTTAACGTTCTGTGTGAATTGTCTTCATAGATGTGACATTGACATTTTTAATAGGAAGAAATATCGAGAATTACTGTTTTTTTATGTTGTTGTTTTTAATGCAAAGCTACACATTAAATTGTCTGTGCTCTGCCAACCAGGAGATAAGCTAAAATATTATCGTAAGACTTATGCATTTGACCCAGCATAGTTAGGTGGATAAGGCAATCGATTCGCGGATTTGAATTCCCGTCACACCAAACATGCTTTCAGCCTTAGAGGTGTTGTAATGTGACGGTCACTCCCTTTATTCGTTGATAAAAGAGTAGTCCAAGAGTTGGCGGTGGTGAAAATGACTAGTCGCCTTCTTTCTGGTCTTGCACTGCAAAATTAGGGACGGCTAGCGCAGATAGCCCTCGTGTATCTTTGTGCAAAATCCAAAACAAACCAAACCTTATTAACTACCTCTTTTAAAATCCTCTTAGCGATGATAGGTATAACTCTGAGCCATGAAATAATTTGATTATTCAGAAGTAACATTTCAAGTTGTTTCCGGTAATTCATGTCGAAATAAGAAAATTAATTATGAGCTCATGGAAACTGATAACTAGTGGGTGTAAAACTTGGTAACGTGGTTCGAATTAATCAGTGTGTTGTGGGTTGTTTTCTGCAAATTACTTAAAGGAATGTATGTGTACAGCCACCCCTGGTTTTGAATTGACAGACTAGCAGTAAAACGTCAAGTCAACACGTAACTCTTATCTTATCGAATAATGGGTTTTTGGTCACCCCTGTTGAAAATTCTTTATCTCTCAAACTGTTGAGCACAATTCTTTTTTTTTCGTTTTTGGGGGGCAACGAGACGGGAGCCATAAAGTTTTGGATTCACGGTCCGCTCACTCTCTGTCCAACAAGCGCACTGGGCAAAAATTATTACAAGTGACTTTTTTATAGAATCAAGCACATTTTAAGAATTTCACTGGTCCGCCAGTGGCACAGTGGTATGTCTGCGGACTTACACACTAAAAACCGGGTTTCAATACCCGTGGTGGGCAGAGCACAGATAGCCCACTGTGTAGCTTTGTGCTTAATTCAAAAACAAAGAAACAAAGAGAATTTCACTGAAAAACGAGTATCCATTCATTATTATTTCAAGATATATGTATAAAATATTCAATATTATAAACTTACACAGTGAAAATCTTAGCACTTGCACGATATGATTTGTAAGTTGTGTTTTATCCAACTTGGAAATGGTCAGTTTTCTTCTTCTTCTTTTTTCCTTATCTTGTCCTCTCTTCCCTCCCAAACGGCTAAGCGGAAAGTCTGATGATTTACAGTGCTAAAATTCGAGTCTCGACAATCGTAATGGAAAGTGGAGAGAACTTTTATTGGAAGTCCATCGAGTTAAGACCCTGAATGTTGTTATATTTTTAACGGTTAAAATATAAAATATTTTTGGGATCATTTCTTTTAATGTTTTCGTGTATTATTCAATAATAATTTAAATAGTGCTAAATACACATTATATATATATATGTATTGTTCCCAAAATAAACAGATGTTATTGAACATAGTTACAGGAAAATGAACCCCTTTATCGAACCAAAATAGCATCCTTCCACAACTAACTCATTGTGTAGCTTTATGCTTGACAACAAACAAATAATTTTCTTTCTCTTTTTTATTCAATTTAATTAACAGAAAAGGGTTAGATTAATTTCAAGTAAAAATTTGTTATTTTGCACATGGAAGTCACCTTAAGGATCAGACACAGCTAATTCCAACTTAAAACTGTTGACCAGAGAAATTGTAACCAGTTAGTGTCTTCTATTAATATAATATCAGAATTGAATGTCACATTTATAACAACCTCGCAGTTGAAAGTGTAAACCATATTTAACAGTGTATTATTACTCAAGCCTT
Source organism: Tachypleus tridentatus (assembly GCF_004210375.1). Classification (NCBI taxonomy): domain Eukaryota; kingdom Metazoa; phylum Arthropoda; class Merostomata; order Xiphosura; family Limulidae; genus Tachypleus; species Tachypleus tridentatus. The sequence goes on from NC_134826.1 coordinate 133,130,070, forward strand.
GGACTTCCAAGCAAGCAGCCATGTGGGCTATCGACTAAGTTTTCGATTTTAATATCGATTTATTTAAGTTTTTTCATTTTTGTTTATTTCCATCAAAGCTACACGAGGGTTACCTGCGCTATCCGTTCATATTTTTTTAGTGATAGACTAGAGAGGAGGTAACTAGACAACAACACCCACCGCCAACTCTTATGTCCGACCCCACGTTACTGAATGTTTTAATTCTTGCTTCATTTTAAAGTATTGTTATATACAATTATCTACAATTATTCCAACACCGGAGAACGCTAGCCGTCCCTAATTTAGCAGTGTAAGACTAGAGGGAAGGCTGCTAATCATCACCATCTACTGCCAACTCTTAGGGTACTCTTTTACCAGCGAATAGTGGAATTGACCGTCATATTATAACGCTGTCACGACTGAAGGGGCGAGCATGTTTGGCGTGACGGGGATGCGAACCTGCGAACCTCAGACAAGCGCCCCAACCACCTGGCTGTCATATAAAAATAAAGGTTGTGATTTTAATATTCAGAGTATGAGGTAAACCGTTGAATTTGTCAATTATAAACACAGATCCCTACGGTTAAACAAATCCTATTAAATAATCTTTCTTGTAGTAAAGTAAATTATAATGTATATGGTTTGCGAGTATAAAAAGAAGTAATATGTATCATACTGATTTTTTGAACTAAAATAAAAACTCAAAGACTGCTTCCTCGAGTGATTCGTATGAACATATCAAACTTGTATATTTAATTTTTTTTATAACTAAGAGATGTTTTGATATTTCTAAAAATACACAGCGACATTGTTGGTTAATCACGATCAAACACTAGCGAAATATTTCATTAAATACAATCGTGAATTAATTGGTTATAAGTTTTGATGCGATATGCATGTCAAAGGTAACGGTTTAGGTTACATAGCATTTTAAGACCTACAAAAGATTGATTGATTGATTGATTTAGTGTTTTATGGCACAAAGCAGCGAGGCTATCTGCGCCAGACATTCGGTAAAAATGTAACATAAATAAATAAATGTAGTAATAGACATAAATGGAAATGAAGGTAAAACAAAAAAGTATAAAACCAGTGTTGACACCTAGTCTACAATGTTAAGATAGAAGGCAGAGTATAAGAAGTTGTAAGGTATTTACTCTAGCAAAAAGGTAATGATCATAACCCGCCAGGAAGACTAACAGATAAGTTCAAGAACCACTGTCAGTCACCTGAAGTTGGTCTTTCCAGTCCTGGTTCCGGGTTATGTGTCATAGCAACCAGTATCAAAATGTAAAAGAATAGAAGTTTTAAAAGATACATAGCAAAATTGTAACAATGAGTAGCCAAATGTCCAGTAAAAAGATAAAGTCAAGTAAATGGAGTAAAATTTGTAAAAGTAAATGAAGGTAAAAACAAAACAGCAATTAAAACAGAAAATGGTGTAAAAACCAATGATGACATCCAGTCTTCAAAGTTGTAAAATATTTACTCTAGCAAAATGGTAATGATCATAACCCGCCAGGAAAACTAACAGGTAAGTTCAAGAACCATCGTCAATTACCTGAAGTTGGCCTTTCCAGTCCTGGTTCCGGGTTATGTGTCATAGCAGCTATTATCAAAATGTAAAAGAATAAAAGTTTTAAAAGACACTCCGCAAAATCGTAATAATGAGTAGCCAAATGTCCAATAAAAAAGATAAAAGTCAAGTAAATGGAGTAAAATTTGTAAAAGTAATTGAAGATAAAAGCAAAACGGCAATTAAAACAGAAAATGGTGTAAAAACCAATGTTGACATCCAGTCAACAAAGTTGTAAAGAACTACCTGTAGCAGAATGGTAATGATCATAACCCGCCAGGAAGACTAACAAGTAAGTATAAAAACCACCGTCAGTCACCTGAAGTTGGTCTTTCCAGTCCTGGTTCCGGGTTATGAGTCAATATGGCCAGTACCAAAAAGTTAAGTAGTAAAAGTGTGAAATGATATGCAGCAAAAGTATAATAACAACTCGCCAGGACGACTAACGAGTAGTTCAAACGGATAGTTCAAACAGTAGCGTTAGTCACTTAAAGTTGACCTTTCCAGTCCTGGTGTCGAGTTATTTAATGTTCTGGCCATTGTCCAATGTCAAATTGAAGGAGAGAGATTAAAACTGTAAAAAAGGAGCCACAATTAAAAAGGTGTAATGAATAAATATGCAACACTTAAATGAGATTAAAAAGATCAATGGCCATTAAAAAATTAAAAACATTATCAAGGTGGACAGAGTCACCATCACCAATAACTCTGTCCAATGTTACAGATTGACCCTGGGAAAAAATATGTTTAAAATATTGCCGTCGTTGAGAATTGTAACGATGGCAAGAAAGTAAAACGTGGCTGATAGTGATTTGAGTGTTACACAAACTACACATTGGTGTATCAGTTCCAAGTAAAAGAAAATGATGAGTTAAAAAAACTGTGACCAATGCGTAGCCTAGTGAGAACAACTTCCTCCTTCCGAACTTTACGGAAGCTAGATGGCCAAAGTCCAATTTGGGTTTGATTTGAAAAAGTTTGTTGTCACGTTGCTCACTCCAAGTGGACTGCCAGCTGGCACGGAGCCGAGCCTTGAAGACAACACCATAGTACATGTACGGAATAGGCATAGGAGTGATGGTGCTGAAGCAGACATATTTAGCTGCCATGTCTGCAAGCTTGTTCCCGCGAATACCAACATGGCCTGGTATCCAGAAAAACTGGATTGAAGTAGCTGCTAATGAGAAATGGGCAAGTCGGTTTCGAATATCAGCGAGAATAGGATGTGAGCTAACGTGTAGCGATTCCAAGGCAAGTATAGAACTAAGCGAATCAGTATAAATAGTGCAGTTGGAGTACTGCTCAGCTGCAATATGATCCAGGGCAAGAGATATGGCATACAGTTCAGCAGTGAACACAGAAGCTGTAGAAGGGATTCTGCGCGCAACTACTGACCCATAGCAAACCATAGCAGAGCCCACTGAATTACCTGATTTGGAACCATCTGTATAAATGGGAACTGAATGATTGTTTGAAAGATATTCATTGAATAAAAGACGATATTCCAATCTGGAATATCTGCCTTTTTTAGGTGACAGAAAGAAAGGTCACATTTGGGGGCTGTAATAAGCCATGGTGGGATGGACCAACCTGTAGAATCTGCAATGTTATCCAAGGACAGACCCAATTCATCCAATTGCGCCCGGATGCGAAGGCCAAACGGAGCAATGACAGATCGTCTGTTCTGAAAAGGTACTGCCCACCGAGGAAGGAAAACACATTTCCAGGTGGGATGCTTTGGTAAGGAATGAAGTTTCGAAGTATATTGTAAAGACAGTTGCAAACGGCGAAGGTGTAGAGAAGGTTCATGAGATTCAATGTATATACTTTGAACTGGACAGGTACGGAAAGCCCCAGTGCAGAGTCGAAGTCCTTGGTGATGAATGGGGTCCAGCATCTTTAAGGCCGAGGGTCTGGCAGAGCCATAGACCATTGATCCATAATCGAGTTTCGATCTTATAAGAGCGCGATATACCTTTAACATTGAACAGCGATCTGCCCCCCAACTGGTAGAAGAGAGAACACGGAGGATGTTCAGTGCTCTTGTGCATTTGACCCGAAGCTGCTTTAAGTGTGGTATAAAGGTCAGTTTACGATCAAAGATAAGCCCCAAGAACTTGGTCTCCGGGACCACTGGCAGCAAAACTTCACCGATATGAAGTTCAGGATCAGGATGAACACCCCGTCGACGGCAAAAGTGTTAGCATACAGTTTTAGAGAGAGAGAAATTAAAGCCGTTCGCCAGAGTCCACTTCCGTACACAATTGAGGGCGGTTTGTAGTTGCCGCTCAATATATCTCATGTTTGACGACTGACATGAGATGTGAAAGTCGTCGACATACAGCCCATTCGCAACAGTGAGAGGGAGTTGTTCAGTGATGGCATTTATCTTTATACTGAAGAGTGTAACACTCAATACACAGCCTTGAGGGACTCCAAGTTCCTGTACAAAAGAACGGGAAAGTATCAAACCCACACGAACTTGGAATCTCCTGTCCATTAAAATTTTTTTAATAAACATGGGTAGATGGCCACGTAACCCATATGTATGGAGGTCTCGCAAAACGCCATACCTCCATGTTATGTCGTAAGCTTTCTCTACGTCAAAGAATATTGATACAAGATGTTGGCAGTTGAGAAAGGCTTCTCTGATAGATGTTTCAAGACGAATTAGGTGGTCTGTGGTGGAGTGCTGTCGACGGAACCCACACTGGGTGGGCGAGAGGAGGTTGTTTGATTCAAGGAACCAAACAAGACGAGCATTAACCATCCTTTCTAATGTCTTACAGAGACAGCTCGTCAAAGCAATTGGACGGTAGTTTGAAGGAATCTTGGGATCTTTCCCTGGCTTAGAGAAAGGTAAAATAATAGCCTGGCGCCAGGCATCAGGAAAAACATTCTCCTGCCAGATCCGGTTGAAAACAATCAGAAGGACATTAAGAGAAGTAGGAGGTAGATGGTGCAGCATGTCATAATGAATATCATCAGGTCCAACAGACGTACTGGCAGACCGATGAAGGGCCAATTTTAGTTCCACCAGGGTAAAGCGAAATTATAGTCAAAGAAACAGTCAGTTCGAAAGGAAAGAGGTGATCGCTCTGCCCGAGTCTTGATGGCCAGGAAGGTGGAGGAACAAGCAGAAGTGCTAGATACCCGGCAAAAGCTTTCACCTAGAATGTTAGCGATGTTCCGAACATCAGTCACCTCCTGACCATCAGAGAGTAAGATCGAGAGAGGGACAGAATTGTAGTGCCCATTAACCTTTCGAATCCTGTCCCATGTGATCTTGGAACTGGTGGTAGAAGATATGCTGGTTGTGAACTTAATCCAAGATTTCTTCTGGCTTTGACGTCTTACCCACCTAGCATGTGCACGGGCCCGTTGGAAAGCAACCCGGTTTGAAAGTGTGGGATATCTACGAAAAGTATCCCAGGCCCGCTTTTGAGCCTTCCGTGCTAAGTGGCAAGCAGGATTCCACCACGGACGAGGATATCGTGGAAAACGTGTCGAAATTTTAGGAATACACTGAGCAGCTGCATGTGTAATACAGTCAGTTACCGCTGCTACACAGTCGTCTAATGATGGCTGATTTACGATGGCAGGATTAGTTCTGCGAGAGCAGTGAAAGTGGACCAGTCTGCCTGATCCAGCTTCCACCGGGGCACGCGGGTAGGGTGGCATTGACCACGGCCAGTCTCTCTCAAAAGGATCGGAAAATGATCACTGCCTAGTGGATTACTGTCAACCTTCCATGAAAAATGGGAGAATAATGAAGGGGAGCAAACTGAGAGATCAATAGCGGTATAGGACTGACTAGGTGCATGAAAGTAAGTGGAAGAACCAGTATTGAAAAGAGAAAGATTGTGATCAGAGAGCATCCGCTCTACAGATCGGCCCCTCCCATCAATACTAGCATTTCCCCAGAGGGGATGATGTCCATTAAAATCCCCTAGGATTAGAAATGGAGATAACAATTGTTCAACGAGAGCATCAAGATCTGATTGATCATATGTCTCTCCAGGGGACAAGTACAGAGAACAAACAGTGATGGTATGATCCAAGGAAACACGGATGGCTACAGCCTCCAAGGGTGTGTTGAGTGACAAAGACAGGGTGAGCACATGTTGATCAACCAACAGTGCCACCCCTCCATGTACTCGACCATCACACAACCTGTCATTTCTGTACAGAGAAAACTGCCGAATGGAGACAGTATCAGCAGTTTTGAGAAATGTTTCTTGTAAAGAAAGACAAACAGGATGGTAGAAAGCAATCAGCGTTTTGATATCATCCAGATTAGAACGTAAACCTCGACAGTTCCATTGTATCAAGGTGGCCATTTTTAAGAACGGGTAGATGAAGTGGCTGGAGAACCCTTCTGTATACGACCACGTCTTTTTTCTTTACTGTCTTTAGTCGGAGGAGGTCTATCAACCTCCATGGATCCTGCTCTGGGTCGGGTGGGCAGGTTTTTGTTATTGGAAGGGGAATCCAGTGACTGAGGACGCGAACGAATAATTGTTTTGTCTCTTGTGGTGGGAGAAAAAGATGTATCAGAAGAAATGCCTGTATTTGAAACTGAAGGACGTGGATCTTGAGGTTTGTTGGAAGGTATGGGAGGAACAGAGATGGGTGTGGAAGTCGATTCATCAACCTTTTTAACCACGGAAGTCAAAAGGCTTTTCATTTGTTTTGAAAACGATTTTCTTGGAGGCACAGAGAGATCTGTCTGCACTCCCACTGTAGTTGTGGAATGAAGTGCAGCAGCATATGTCCGAGATGGAGTTGTGGACAGCAATTTCCGAGCCTCAGGATAACTAATGTTATGTGTCGTTTTCAAACGCTGCACCTCTTTTTCCTCCAACCATTTTGGGCAAGAATGAAAGTAAGAGGGTGAGAACCATTGCAGTTTACGCAATGTGGGTTCATGTCACAGTCATAGGCATCGTGGTCCTTGCCTCCACAACGAGCACATGTCAGGGAACCACGACAAGATGTCTTTGAGTGGCCGAATCTCTGACATTGGAAACATCGAAGAGGGTTTGGTATGTATGGCCGAACCCTGCAAATGAGATAACCTGCCTTGATGGTGGCAGGTGCACGTGGTGAAGTAAATGTTAAAACGAGGGTATTTGTTGGCAGTGTAACTCCATCTTTGCGAGTGGAGATGCGCCTCACTGCAGAAACTCCTTGAGTGGAGAGACCAGCGAGAATCTCTGACTCGGGAACGTTCTTCAAATCCCTTTCAACAATAACTCCTCGTGAAGAATTCCAGGTAGCATGGGGTGTAACCTCAATAGGTATATCCCCAATTGCCTTTCAATTCAAGAGGAGTTCACTGTGTTGGGATGTGGATGTTTCAACCAATATGTCACCAGATTGAAGTTTCTTTACTGACTTTGGAGAGCCAGCAAGTCCCTCTAGTCCCTTTTGAATAAAAAAAGGGGACATTTGCCCTAAAGGTTTTTCCGAAAGATAATGTAATATAAGAAAATGAGGTACGTGTGTTACTGATGTTGAAGATTGCTGTTCTGAGTATTCAAGACGTGGTCGCTTACCCATTGACTGTTTTTTTTTACAATTTTATTTAAATTTTTTAGAGGATCCATAGGAAAAAGAAAAAATTTCGGTACCCACTGACCCCACCCACCATGGAGCCCTACAAGGGGACGCACTACAAAGTCACGCAAGGACAATGCAGCAACGCCAGGGTTTCGTGAGCACTATACCCAAACACCAGCATCAGGCACAATGTCCACAACACCCGTTGAGAACTTCCAACACTGGTACTTGGTTGACTCTAGCCGTGGACCAGCCGATTGACCAAGGGGCCACCCAAAAGCCGCCCGTCTACAGGAATTCGAGGCCAAAGTGGTGTGTTAGCGTTGGACCCCTCATCCACCAGGATCCTCTCCTCCCCTTCACGGATCGCCACGCACGGCAAACACGTGGGTGGATGTTTAGATCCCAGGGAAGGTAACCAGATAGAACAAAACCTTCCCTGGGAGGTCCCCTCACCACGTACAGGAATCCACACCGAGGGGACCTACAAAAGAAAATCGAAATCTCTTCCTTGTATTCAAGTAATTTTATACCAGGGTCGAAACGATCCTCAGGGGTTATACAATAGAAATAAGTAAAAGTATCAGTGATGATACTTTTGTAGAGAAAAATATATGTAAAAACAACGGCTGGTCAGGTTCACCTGACGATGACCGAAGAAGGTCAAAACGTTGTTCGCTCCTCTGCATAAAAAATTTTCTCAACCCAACCAGCCGTTTTTACAAATATAAGTAAAAGTATAATTCAAAGGTGAATGTTGCTTCAAATCAGTTTTGAATAAAATTGTAGAAAATATAAAGGTTAATAGTAAAATAATTCTACGTAGTCTGTCCTCATTCTTTCAGCAATTATTATACAGGGTAAAATTATCTATTAATATATTTATAAAAAATAAACAAAAAATTATTTGTGAATTTAGTTTTACAAATAATTTCAGTTCTCCAATGTAGGTGGCCTTGGGGTACGTGACTTATTGTTAATCCGGCACTGGATATTAGTAAATATAAATAAAACACCAAACCTGTCGGATTTCCCTAAAACGTCACACTTTATACACAAATACCGTTCATTTTTAAAGAGTAAGTATTATAACAGCGGAGACGGGTTTGAAATATTTTGATGATTACGTAACAAAATTCAGATTTGAGGAAGGGAAGGAATAATCAATTTTATGAAGTAATAAGAACTGGGTGGAAAAGCATAAGATGTTCTAAATTTGAATGTTTGTTTTGGACTTCGCGCAAAGCTTCTCGAGGGCTATCTGCGCTTGCTGTCCCTAATTTAGGAATGTAAGACTAGAGGGAAGGCAGTTAGTCATCATCACCCACCGCCAACTCTTGGGCTACTCTTTTATCAACGAATAGTGGGATTGACCGTAACATTATAATGCCCCCATGGGTGAAAGAGCGAGAATGTTTGGTACGACCGGGTTTCGAACCCGCGACCCTCGGATTGTGAATCGAACGCCTTAACACACTTGGCCATGCCGGGCCCTAAATTAGAACTCATGAAACATTCCCTTACTCTATCAAAAATTGAAAAATATAACACGTTACATATAATCGTCATCGAAGTATAGAAAATATGTTGATATTTTTTATAGCGCATAGAGTGACACTTTTTTTCTTTTATCGAAACCCTTATCATGAACCATTTAGGTTTAAAAAGTACAGATGACTGTAGTGACGGTGTTTTTCATCTTTAATTTTACAAACAAATAAAGTGGAAGTTTGCACTTTTTATCTATTATATAAAGATAACTCTTGAAGACGTTATTAATTTCTAGTCGGCTTAAAGAAGCAAGATGTAGTGAATTATACTGATTAATTTATTGATAAAATGCTATCGTAAAGCACTCAATGTTTCTAATTAATTTAGTTTGGGTTAGAACTTTCTAGACTCTAGATGGAGCATACTTATCTTGCACACATAAGTAACAGTTCAAGTAAGTAATAATTTTTTCCTCACCAACTGAGTCAAAGTTTACTTTGCATTTTCAACACATAGTTACTTCAACGCTATTAAGTGACTTTATCAATACGAAATAAAAAAAAACACTTTCAAAACAACGTGATATCTCTAGATATGAATATAACAGTACTGTCTGTTGTATGTCAAGGTAAATACTTTACAGGGTGTGGAAGTATCTTCACCAAAATTGGTTTGAAGGTTTAGTAGGTACATACAAATTTTCAATTCTGGATCTTACGTTTTTTACCACTTTTTTGCCTCCTGTGGATGGATCTTTATCTAACTTGGTATGGAGGTTCATTGAGTCCATGGCGAGTTCAGATGACCTGTCATTAATCGGCGAGGTAGCTGACCATTTGATATGGATTCCTGTACGTGGTGAGGGGACCTCCCAAGGAAGTTTCTGTTCTTTCAGTTTACCATCCTCTAGGATCTAAAGATCCACCCACGTGTTTACCGTGCATGGTGACCCGTGAAGGAGAGGAGAGGATTCTGGTGTTTGGGGTCCAACCCTAACACATCACTTCAACCTTGAATTCTTGTAGACGGTCGGCGTTGGGGTAGCCCCCTTAGGGTCAATTGGCTGGTCTACTTGGGCTAGGATCAACCAAGTACCAGTGTTGGATGTTCTCAATAGGTGTTGTGGACATTGTATCTGATGCTGGTGTTTGGATATAGCGTTAACGAAACCCTGACATTGGATCTTGTTTGGCACTTTAGTGCCTCCCCTCGTAGGGATCCATGATGGGTGGGGTCAGTGGGCACTTAAATATAGCTTCTTTATTATGGATACCCCTCTTTCTGACAAAATAAATAAAATTGAACAAAAAAGATCATTGGAAAACGATCACGCATGGACGACTCTGTTGTACAGACAATATTACAGCTAAATTCTACACCTCGATTTATGATTACCCATTCCTTATCTGAGAAATACTTGGAACAAATGTCTCCATTTTTCAATCATAAGAGATTAGAGGGACTTGTTGGCTCCCCAAAGTCAGTAAAGAAGTTGCACTATATAGACATTTTGGTGAAAACATTTTCTCCACAACATACCAAACTCCTCTTGAAATCAAAATCCATAGGGAATATACCAATTGAGGTTACTCCCCATGCGACTTTGAATTCTTCCAGAGGAGTTATAGTTGAGAGGGATTTAAAGAACATTCCCAAATTGGAAATCCTTTCTGGTTTCTCCAGCCAAGGCGTACTGCAGTGCGCCTTATCTTCACCCCTAAGGACAAAATTATGGACTACACTAATGTTTTGATACTAATGTTTACATTACCTCGTTCTCCTGTCACAGTCAAAACTGGTTATCTGAACTTCAAGATACAGCCTTACATTCCTAACCCTTTCAGATGTTTCCAGTGTCAGGGGTTTGGTCACTCAAAAACATCATGTCATGGTTCTTTGATATGTGCTCGTTGTGGTGGTAAAGGCTACGACACTTACGAGTACAACCTAGAATCACACTGTGTTAAGTGCAGTGGTCAACACCCCTCTTACTCTATTTCTTGCCCTAAATGGGTAGAAGAGAAAGAGGTGCAATGATTAAAGACTGTTAATAATATCACATAGTCAGAAGTTCGTAAATTATTGTCCCCAACTTCATCTCGGACATATGCTGCTTTACTCCATTCTACTACCACAGTGGGAGTACAGACAGATCTTTCCGTGCCTCCAACAGAGTCGTTTGCAAAACATCTTAAGAATCTTGCACCCTCCATAATTTAAAAAGTTGACGTATCTATGTCTGTTTCCATCTCTGTCCCTATCACTCCTTCCAGTGACTGCCCAGTTTTATTTCCTTCAGGTGCGAGTGTTTCCTCAGATTCATCCTCTTTTCTCCCTTTTCCTAAACCTGGGAAGGATCCCAAGATTCCTTTGAACTACCGTCCAATTACTTTGACGAGCTGTCTCTGTAAGATCCTAGAGAGGATGGTTAACGCTTGTCTTGTCTGGTTCCTTGAATCAAACAACCTCCTATCACCCTCTCAGTGTGGTTTCCAAAGACAGTGATCCACCATGGACCACTTGATTCGACATGAAACATCAATCGGGGAACTTTTCTCAAGCGACAGCATCTTGTTTCTGTATTTTTACCTTGAGAAAGCTTATGATACAACATGGAGGTATGGTATCTTGTGAGACCTCCACTCGTTTAGGTTGCGAGGCAATTTGCTGATTTTTATTTAAAATGTTTTTTAATAAATCGGCGAATAGAGTTCCATTCTTTTCCATAGGAACTTTGAGTCCCTCAGGGCTGTGTCTTGAGTATCACACTTTTCATTATAAAGATTAATGGCATCACTGGACAACTAACCCCTACAGTTGCAAATGGTCTCTTTCTTGACGACTTCCACATCTCATGTCAGTCATCATATATGAGGTAAATTAAGCGGCAGCTACAGACTGCTTTCAATCATTTGCTGACGTGGACCACAACAAATGGTTTCAACCTTTCTTTCTCCAAAACTGTTTGCATGCACTTTTGTCATCAACGAGGTATTCACCCTGATCCTTAACTCCATTTTGGTGAAGTTGTGCTTCCCGTGGATTCTAAAGCAAAGTTCTTGAGGCTTATATTTGACTGTAAGCTGACCTTTATTCCACACATAAAGCAACTACATGTCAAGTGTACAAGGGCACTGAACGTTCTACGTACCTCTTTTCCACCTCTTAGAGGGGGGTGGGGTGGATCGATGTTCCATGTTAAAAATATGTCATGCTCTTATTAAGTCAAAACTAAACTATGGCTCTGTGGTCTATGGCTCTACCAGGACTTCAGCCTTGAATATGTTGGGCCCTGTTCACCATCAGGAGCCATCTGCACTTCTACAGTTCAGAGTTTGTACATGGAGTCACATGAACCTCCTCTACACCTTCGTTGTTTGCATCTATCTTTAACGTATGCTTCATAACTTTACCACAGCATCACACACGAGGTTGTATTTTCCTTCCTCAGTAGGTCACACTTTTTCATTATAGATGGTCTGCCATTGTCCCTTTTAGCCTTCATCTCAAAGTGTAGTTGGATGAATTGGGTCTATCTTTGGAGGATACAGCAGTATCCACAGATCATCTCATCCCACCATGGCTAATTACTATCCCCAAATGTAACCTTTCATTGAACCATCTGAAGAAGGCAGATACTCTTGATTAGAAGTACCGTCTATTATTTGCGAAACATCTTTTGAACCATCCTTCCATTCTTATTTATACAGATGGTTTGAAAACAATGACTCTGTGGGCTCTGCTTTTGTTTGCCGTGATTCGGTTATTGCACAAAGAATCCCTTCTACAGTTTCTGTGCTCACTGTCGAATTGTACACCATTTCTTTTGCCCTGGATCACATAGAAGCTATGCAGTACACAAACTGTACTATTTATATCGATTTACTTAGCTCTATGTTAGCCCTGGAATCGTTTCTTGCTGACATTCAAAACCAACTGGCCCATTTTTATTTAACATCTACTTCTATCCAGTTCTTTTGGATATCAGGCCATGGTATTCGCGGGAAAAAGCTCGTCGACAACGCACCGAAGTCTGTTTGCTCTGGCACTATCACTACTGTGCCTGTTCATTACACGAACTATGGTCCTGTATTCAAGGCTCGTCTCCGTGCCAGTTGGCAGTTGACTTGAAGTGAGCATCGTGAAAACAAGCTTTTCCAAATAAAACCTTTTGTTGGACTTTGGCTGTCTTGTTTCAATAAGAATCAGAAAGGGGATGTTGTCCTAATCAGGCTACACATTGGTCACAGTTTATTAACTCATCGTTTTCTTTTATCTGGGAGTGATGCACCAATGTGTTGTCTATGTGACATTCAAATCACAATAAGCCACATTTTACTGTCTAACCGTCGATATGACTCTCAACGACGGCACCATTTTAGACATGTTTTGTATCAAGGTTTACACATAACGTTCGACATTGTCATCGGCGATGGTGACATTGTCCACCTTACAACTGTTTTTAGTTTTTTAAGGTCATTGACCTTTCTAACACTATTTAAGTTTCTAATTCATAAATTAGACCCTTGTTATGATTCCTTTTTTGAAGTACAACTAGTTCGATATGAAATTAGAAAATGGCTGTGACGTCAAATAACTCGAAAGCAAGACTGGAAAGGTCAATTTCAGGTGACAAACGCTGATGTTTGAACTTATCTTGAGTCATCCTGGCGTGTTATAATGATCAAAATTACACTGCAGAAAATCTTTTAAAATTTTTATTACTTTACTTTCTGAAAATGGTCGTGACGTCAAATAACTCAAAACCAGAACTGGAAAGGCCAACTTCAGGTGACTGACGCTGATGCTTGAACTTACCTGTTAGTCATTCTGGCGAGTTATGATAAGAACATGCTGCAGAAAGTCCTTTAAAACTAGCATTACTGTAACTTCTCTCTTACTGCTATACACTAAGTATAAAAATTGTATTTCATACTGTTTATGTTTTTAATTCAAAAATTAAACTTTGTTTTTTTTTACCTTGATTCTTTTTTACGAACCAGGCGGGTTAAGGCGTTCGACTCGTAATCTGAGGGTCGCGAGTTCGAATCGCCGTTGCACCAAACATGCTTGCCCTTTCAACTGTGGGGATGTTATTATGGGACGGTCAACCCACTATTCGTTGGTAAAAGAGTAGCCCATGAGTTGGCGGTGGGTGGTGATGACTAGCTACCTTCCCTCTGGTCTTACACTGCTAAATTAGGGATGGCTAGGGCAGATTGCCCTCGTGTAGCTTTGCGCGAAATTCCAAAACAAACAAACAAACAAACAATCCTTTTTACGAATTTTAATACTTTTAATTTGATTTTAACTTTTTACTGGATGTTTGGCACAGACAGCTTAGTTGCTTTGGCCATAAAACGGCAAATCAACCAGGTGGTTAAGGAGCTCGACTCGTAATCCTAAAGTTACGGGTTCGAATCCCCGTCACAGCAAACATATTCACCCTTTCAGTCATGGGGGCATTATAATGTGACAGTCGTTGGTAAAAGAGTAGTCCAAGAGTTGGCGGTGGGTGGTGATGACTAGCTGCCTTCCCTCTAGTCTTACTGCTAAATTAGGGACGGTTAGCGCATATAGCTCTTGTGTAGCTTTGCGCGAATTTCAAAAACAAACAAACAAACCTTTCCTTAATCATACAATAGATGCATTCCCAAATGCCTTTGAATTCAAAAGAAGTTCACTCTGTTGGCATGTGGATGTTTCAACCAATATGTCTCCAGATCGAAGCTTCTTTACCAACTTTGGAGAGCCAGCAAATCTATCCAGTCCCTTCTGAATAAAAAGGTGGATATTTGCCCTAAAGATTTTTCTGAAAGAGAATGCAGGATGAGAAAATGAGGTACAACTGGTGGTACATACGTTGAAGACATACCATCAAAGTACGGGATGGAGGAAGAGGTCTAGTGCACCTGACCCTCCAGGGTATTCCACACAATTACCCAAATACCAACACAGAGAAAGCTCCTTAATCATACATTTACTTAGCTTCCATCCACATGGAGGGTACTTCATCTAGTTTTTTTTTATAGACGAAACATGATAACATAATATTTATTGAAATAAATTAGATACCTTAATGTCATACTTCTTAGATAAACATCTGAAAAATAATACGTATATGATGGAGTAATAGTTAATTTACTGTTGATACGGTGAGCTGTATCTCACAAATACCACATACAAGATCTGTAAGACATGTTCTAATATAATGTTGGTGTTTACAAATGTATCTGCAATATCTCTCCACCAGTTAGTTTTGGTTTTGAATTCTTGGAAGCTTCTACCATCTATTAAGGCTTTTAAAAGATATTTTGCATTTTTAAAATTGCAACACGCTTTCAGACATTGATTTTGTCTTCTGACGTGAGGTGTTGTGATTAAAAATTCAAGTCGTTAAAATATGGTACTGCTGAATTTTATGAACTTTCTACATGGCTTGCAACTTAAACGTCAAATCTTAAGATATTTTAATATCTCACAACAACGATCCATAATTTATGGATATACAACGCTAAAATTCGGGGTTAGATTTCCCCCTGTAAATACAGCAAATAGTCTAATGTGGCTTTGCTCTCAAATAAACAATCAAACAACTTACAAACAATTCTGAGTACCCACACTTTATTTATTTGATATACTTGTTTGTTTTCTGAACTTCGCACAAACCTACGCAAGGGTTATCTGCGCTACTCGTTTCTAATTTAGCAGTGTAAGACTAGAGGAAAGGCAGCTTGAGGTCACCACTCACTGCCAACTCTTGGGCTACTCTTTTACCAAAGAATAGTGGGATTGACCGTAACATTATAACTTTCTCACGGTTGAAAGTGCGAGCACGTTTGGTGCGACGGAGATTCGAACCCGCGACCCTCAGATTACGAAGTGCACGCCTTAACGCGCTTGGCCCTGCCGGGCCGAAATTAAGAATATTTATATTTAATGTACACTACAAAGTGCCCGAAAGGAAATTTGGAACCTTTGCCTTTAAATATATGAACGGCCGGGCATGGACAGGTGGGTTGAGGCGTTTTATGATGATTCTTAATTTCAGTCAAAAATAAATCACGCAATAAGCTGTTTACAACGTTCCATTATTTCTTAATACTTTACTACCCGATTCTCCTCTATCTTTCAATGAAGGTTGTTCAATGATCGCACTTCGTCATACTGAAACATTGAAAAATATATAAATATTGAGTGTTTTACTGCTAATTTAGAATATCGAATAGCTGCTGCTGTCTACTAACCTTTATGCAAACTGTTGTTACAAAATGTTTAATAGAGATATGACTGTCTTTTGTAAGTAGGGCATTTGATTTGGCTTTTCTCTCATTTCAGTTTTCCTTTTTTCTGTAGTGAAGTTCTAATTCAACAAATGACAGCATTATAGTTAGAATGCATACAAACATAAAAAAATATCCCCCATATTATGAGATCATGTAATATTTTCTGACTTTAAATTTCATTGCTTTATTCTGAGTGTTTAGATGTCATAATAGCTTTTGTGTGTATTTACTGACATAATAAATTACGATTTGCAAAGGATGACATATTCCGATATCGCCTGTTTGACAATAAAGGATATACTTTCTTCTTGTTATTTTTCCTCAACCACTTCTTTTTCCAGGGTTTGTTATTATCTTACATATGTTTAGACACGTTTATAATTGACAATGAAACAGTAAAAAACGAACTCTTTCTATCTATTTACTTAAAATAATTCATGACATTAATTAATGAAAATATATTTTCCAACAAAAATTAGTGTAACTGAAAACACAAGGCGACTAATTAAACAGCAACACTTATTTTGATTTTTTTTTTTAATTCTGCAAATAAAAGTATGCATATTGCATTCTGTGAGGATCCATCTTTGATGACATAATTATAATACTGAAAAAGTGAACTCTACTAACGAGACAAGAGAGACATCCCGGAGAGGAAAACCGAAAAAATTATAAAAGCATTTTATAAATATATGGATCAATAAATTTTCTGCAATAATAAGATTAAGAGATTAAGTATGAATAAAACAAGTTACATAATAAATTCAGTTGACATATTAATAATAATAAATAAAACAATTATTTTACAAGATGTCGAGAAAAGGTGGAAGCGGTTAATGGCGGGTTTGATGTGCAGATAGAATCAAATGGTGAGATTTAAAGTTTTTTATACTTATAATTTGAAATTGAAGCTCACCTTACTGTTGTAGTTGGAGAGAGAATTGAGTTTTATCGGAAACTTCAATTTTAAAGTGTACAGAGTAGTGCATTACCATTACTGACACTCAACACTGGAGTAACTTTGTGCAGTAAAACGAGTAAACTGTAATGACAGTAACGTGCGTTTGTAGTTGTATAGTAATGAGACTTTTAGTGTACAGTGTTGGAAACCAGCAAACCAAAGTGTAATGTGACGTAATTAAAAAGTTCAGCATTTAAAATGAATAAGAAATATAATTCCACAAATCAGAAATTCAGAGATAGCTGCAGTGCTAAATATGTAAAACAAAATGTATTTTGAGGAGAATACCCTTTTAAATAAAGAGTATAATTCACCAACTTAAAGAATAAGAGACTGCTATACCCATGAAGTAGAATGGCAAATATGTAAATAATACTTATACGGAAAAGCAAAATTTGTATTTTCACTTATTTAAGTTCATGTCTGAATGCTAAAATCACAATATTTTTAACAACAACTATTTCTTAGTTACTCATATTTGTATTTTCATAAATATGTGATAAACCTTTATTTGTATTTCATAGATTTTTATGTTATACTTCAGATAAAGTTCAGTGCTCTGAATGAAGGCTTTGATTCAGATTCAGAAAATGAAGAGCCAGAAGATTTGGTCACAAAAGAAGTTCAGGTGTGTGTATAGTTTGTTTGGTCATGACCTCTCACATTATCCAAAGTTCATACATTCTGTTTTATATCATTTCTCTTCTATTAGATGATACCCAAGTTCATTTTGTGCTTTAGTGATTTGATTGTAAATATTGTAGTATGTATGCTTTTAAGTGCTTAGTCTCAATTGTAACTAATCTTGTCTCGAGTATAGTAGTTTTTAACAAATTTAAAACTAGGACTTGTCATTTTTGAAAGCCAAAGATGAAAAACAACAACTTTATAGAGATTATTTTTAACTTGTTAAATATTTGAGAAATTCAATCTTGCTTTAAAATGCAGTAGTTTTTTTAGGTATCTTAATATTTAGTTCATTGTTAGTGAGGAATAAAATAACTAGTTTGTATTGTGTTGTTTGGTATTAAAAAGGGTTATTTTATAATATATGTTGTGAGATACTGTTGTATATACTATTTTGTATACTATTGATTTGTTATTTCATCCATCATTTGGTTTAGGTATGAATATTTGGTTATATTCAAGTGTTAACCCTTCTTCTGTCTAGAGCAGTGGTTCTTAACCTTTTTCATTGTCTTATCTCCTGAGACTCTCCAGGGTATTACCATGACCCCTATAATAATTTTTGTAATGATGAACTTTGCATAAAGGTAGAATAAAACAAAACTGTATAAAGATTCTAATTTATTGAAAATGTTACAAATAAATGACCTTGAGAAATGCTACAAGTGCTAAACAAATGCAAAATCCATGGAATTGCTGAACGTCATACAAAACCTACTTACTCACTCAGTGTGAAGGTTAATATAATATATATACATATAGTGAGAAAATATACTAAATACAATGGAAACTTTGATATTTAAATTTTAAGTTCGATGTATTAATATTATATAGTTAAAAAAAATTTAGGCAGTTCAAAACGTAATGTATGAACATTTTTACTCAAAATTAGATAGGTGGTTGCATAACAAGCATTTCGACGTGGTTCAACTGCTGCACTTCAGCGTGTTTCTCGTTGGTGGGCAGTTACAGGCATTTGCCACAAAAACTACAAACTGCTCCGTGATTTCCTTAATAATTTTTAAACCTTCTGTGATCCCCCGAGAAACTTCAAACAACCCCCAGGTTAAGAACCAATGGTCTAGAGCATGTATTTCTTATGTATATATTATGAAACTGACACAGGCTTTGTATTAGCAGTGATGTTGATGTTAATGTTGTGAAGAATTATGTAAATTAACTAGTCACATGAGATGTTATCTCATGATCTAATCACCAAATAAAAACCCTGCTTTGAGCTTAAAGAAAGTAGTTCACTTTATTATTGCTGATTGATACTTGATATTGTTTTTGATCTTGAAGCTATTTGAATACAAAGTATTGTTATTCTGGAATTAAGTTTTTCTTCCTGAGGTTCTTCTTCCTGATCTCTTTATTTATTGAAAGAATAATTAACATTTATATCTATATTGTATTGTTAATTAATGTTAGTTTCAAGACCTAGCTAGGTACATATTTATTAAATGTTTTTGTAAGTGATAAACTTTATATTCCAACAGTTTGAAAGTGTTGTTTTGAAATTTTGTAGCTGTTAAAGTTAAAAAAATTTGTTTTTCTGATTGACCCTAGTTCTAATGGCTCTTTGATCTTCTCCTTTACAATGTGTTAAAAATAAAATATATTTATTTTTATCCCAACTAATCTGTTGCTTCTTCTAAATAATGCACAAGGTGATTTGAATTTTCTGTGAAGTTATCTTAAATGGAAAATATAAGAAAAAGTTTACATTTACTCGTAGTGATATTACTACACAATAATTACTGATTAATTTTTTTCTATGATTTTATATTCATTTAACTACATTAAAAAAATGGGTATTTTACAGTAAAATTTGTACACTTTAAAGAAATACATGGAACAGAGTATTGGGTTGTATTTGCAGTAGAAACATTTCGCCTAGAAAAAGATTTCTCACCAAAATGAATAAAAAATGTTCACAATCATTGTAAATTAAACATATCAAAGTAATTTTGCAGAAAATGTATGAAAAAAAATAAGAGAAGTAAACATAAATATTAAAACCATTCAGTTATTTGTGTTTGGTTTTTTTATTACTTGGAGAAATATGTTATTTGCTGAAAAAATCACTAAAAGTTAAGAGATCAGTTATATATTGACATTCTGTGAAGTAAATAACTCATAAAACTAAAATAGTGAGGGTGAGGTGGGAGAATATTTAATTTCTTAATTGAAAGTTGATGACATGCAATATGAAAAACGTTCTGATAAAGGCCTGTTTTAATAGTAGGCTCATGCTGGTGTGTGTGTGTGTGTCACTGAATTTTGCCTATTGTAAAGAGGTTAGTACTTAATGACTTCCATAGTACATGTAGAAATCTCCACTATTAAATAAAGTGATATAGATCATATAAATTACATTGTAGGTTTACAGTTTTCATTGTTTCCTCTTTGTATGTGATATATGTTTTATACATTACAGAAAACATTTTATATAGATGTAACTTGTCATACTATTGAATCTTACACTAGAGAGCAACTGGTAAAACCATGTTAACTCGTTCAAATTAATTTTTGAATTAATATATATCAGAATGTCTAAAAATTGATTGCTTTTACAATTTTAAAAACATAATTCAATAAAAATTCCAGTTAAAGTATTTGTTTTTAAAAACAGTGCCCCTAAATTGTAATTCAGCAAGTTTTTTTCTAGCTTACAATACTGTTTGCTGAAGATGGTGTCTTTGAACAGTGTTAGATTACTGCATGGACAAGTTGGGCAGTAACCTTGGGCCTGCAGCTACATAGTGACCTCTTCCCTGAGTTTTGCTTGGCTCTAAGAATAATATTTATTTACCTTCTTTTCTCTATTGCATAATTTAAATAAATAATATCTGATAAAGTGGTATATTTACCTAATTAAATAAAACAAGTGTAAGTTTTAAGCAAATAAAAGTAAAAATAATATTTTTTCTTTATCATTTTCTTATATCAGCATGATACAATAAAATGAATATAGCCCACAGTAATCTTATTGTCATTAGGAATTTGTTTAATGTGTGTGTACATGTTTATATTTTGTGTTATCTGGGTTACAGATTATATTTACTAAATGTATTTTTTCCTACAGTTTTATTCTGAAATTAAGTACTTTAAATATATTGATATATACATATGTATACTGTGTATATGTGTACATATCTGTATATCCCACTAGTTTGGCATTCACTGACAGGCTTATTTCTGGCTTGAAAAAATAGTGTATGCTCAAAATATTGCAAAGGAAATAAAATACACCCATAAGTTTTAAGGTGATAAGTAAAATACACCCATAAGTTTTAAGGTGATTTATCTCCAGTAGTCTAATTTATTTTTCACCATCAAATTATTTTCTGTTTATTTATATGTATATTACAATAATGTTAAGTTTTTGTTGTGAAAGTGTGTGTGCAACTTACGCTCTTAATGTGTACGTGTGCACATTTCAATGTATGTAAACAAAAAACACATATAAATATATTTTAGTAGACATTTTATGCACCAACATATCAACCCTGTATTTAAAGAAGTACTCTTGCAATAAAGATATTAATTTGCTACAAAAATTTGCATAATATAAATTTCCATGTATGAGACCTGTTCTCAACCTTTACCTAGGTTTGTTTATCATTAATACAACAGTATTAATTCGATATACTCATTTAACATCTATTTTATGTTTGCTTAAATTTATGATTTATGTGTGTGTGTTTTTCATCTTTAGTAGACTTGGACACATCTGTATAATGAAAGTACTTTTTTGATTGCTTTTGCACTTACATGTATAATCTTATTAGTTGTTGTTTTGCTCATGTTGCATTTGTCATTAAATTGGCTCTTATGATGTAAGAATTTTCTGGTCTGGTTAATTTATTGGTTTAATCATATAGGAAGAAGCAGCTCATGAAGTGTACAACAAAGCTTTAGAATTACAGACACAAGGATGTTTCTCAGAGGCTGAAGCAACTTTCAAGGAGCTTCTGCAGTCCCAGTTACTTTCCCAAGTAAGACTTTTATTTATAGATAAGAATTATCATTTAAAATGTGATTATTTTGAAATAAGCTTAAATTATATTGTATTATTTAGAATAATAGCATTTTCAGGAAATTACACAGAAAGTGTTTTTTATTTCCATAGGATTTCAAGTCCATTTTACTTCACCACACAGTAACCTAAATTAAGTTAGGTACATGAAAGATAAAGTTATGACATTTTGTCAAATTCGTTGTTCATTATTATAAGGTGGACCAACTGTTCAGTGATTTGTGTATGTTAAAGAAATCTTTAACATATGAGAAATATTTTGTGTGTGTGTGTGTGTAAAATAAGTTTAAATATTTAGTTTGGTTAATTTTTTCTTCATGTACTCCAAAAATTAGTGTTTTTATTTTAGAAACAAATAGGAGAAATTATAAAAATAAATATTTAAAACCATGATGTAAAAGCATTTTTAGTTTCAATATGCTTTTTTTTTCTGCCATATGAGACTAATGGAACCCAGCACATGTAGATAAAATCTTGAAAAGGTCAACTTGTATGTTCAAAAAGAACTTTTATTAACAGCAATTGTTTGAAGATTTTACATTTTATTACCAGAAAAACTACAAACTCCTACCATACCATGTATAGGTTTGTTTACATACTAGCAAAGGTACCCAGCTTCACTCAGGTTATTAGGTTTATGTATTCTAGTTGATTATTTCAGTGTGTATTCTGAACCAATTTTAGCATAAAAGTATAGCTAGTGTACTTCTGTTTATAAGCAACATGACATAAAAGCCATTGTTGGAATGCATTGTGAGCAAATATGCTCTGGCTTTTCTATATATTAGAAGTTTTTATATAAGGAACCATTTCTTTTCTATGTGTTTTTTTTTTGTGTTTTTTTGCTAGCTTGCCTCACATGGATAATTAATAATATCCAGATGCACACCCTCAGGATTCACGTAATATGTACTCAGAATATAATGTTTCTAGGTTCTTTCTTTTTGGAGTCATGGAGGTCACACGCACACACACATTTTATCTTGTTGTTATAGATTTTTTTCCTTCCAGTACCCCTAATAAGTGTTGGGGTGTAAAAATATGTGGGGACAATAAATCTATAAAAAAACTACAACGATTAAATTGACTAAAGACTATATGTCAATCCAGTAGTTTTTGCTTTGATTTAAAAAAAAAATTAAACTTTTTATCTACAAGGAAATATGTCATAGAAAATACATTTCAAAAGCTTGAAAAAGAAATATTGATGACAGAAAAAAAAGTTTTTCAAAAGAAGTATGTTTTCAAAACTAATAATCTTACTTTGAGCATCTGGTGATAAATAGTTGAACTTAAATTTGAAAATATTTTAGCAAATATGTGAATCATAGACTTCAAACAGTAATGGTAAATTATCATTGAACTAGTCCTCAAGATCTGTGCAGATATTGAATACTTACTTCACTAGCAGTTTCTGAAGTCTTATATGTAGACTTCAGATGTAGTAAGGATATAATAAATACTCTTTGTTTTTAACATTTTTGTTTTAGAGTATCTAAAAAGTTACTGTAAAAAATTCCCAATTCCATGAGTTTCTACCCTTCATGATACTATAAAGGTACTAAAGTAGAAACACCATGTGGAAATGTTTTTTAGCCCAGGTTGATGTATCAGAAGCTATAATTACAGATACCATCAGTGCAGTTTTATTAGTATTCTCAAGATCCATTATCAATGTTCTAAATTTAAATCTTTCATGTAGCAAATATTTTAAAGTTTTTATTTCCAGTATTACTTACCATTGATGCTGTTTGAGTGCGAAATAATATTCCAGACAAAATAAATAAAAAAAAAGCTCTCTTATTTACCAGTTGCATTAAAACTTTATCACAATGAGCAAAAAATCTGATGTGCACATAATGCAGATCTGTTAAAGTGAATTGTACTGAGCTCTGCTAAATTAACCTTTCAGAAGCCATCATACCTGTACTATAAGTAATTTCATGTAACTAGTCCCAATATTGTAAATATGTATAAATAACTCTTTCACCACCTTTAAGTTCTTCATCTGTTATTATCAGAATCAGGATGTCAAGATCAGTCTCTGAGTTCTGATCATTAAAAAAGTGAGAGTAACGTTAACATTTTGAAATAACATGCAACTTATTGGTCCATCTTTGCTGTTCCATCTTCTAAACTAAACTAACACTACTAATAAATAATTTTTATTTTAAATTGTAAAGTCAGTCCTTATCATTCATATAGTCATCAAACTTTCTTTTAAACTCACTTCAAACTTTTTAAATAATAATTTTATCGTATGTGAATGACGTTACTGCTTATTTCAAGGACTTCTTTTATTTATTTGATTTTATTCTTTTAACCAAAAATATTCAGATGTATAGTGATGATACTGACGACCTGTAGAAATCTATTTTCTGTATGTGAGATAACATTAGTTATCAACAGCAGATTTTAATCAAAATTTACAACTTTCCTTGGGATGAGGAAGAAGATTAGTTTTGGAGTTGAAAGTTTTATAGTGAAATTCAGTTTTTCAAAGAGAGAAATATTTGGTTTTTGTGCAAAAGAAAACAACCATTTTATTAATATTCTGAAACCTCTTGAAGAAAATTAATAATAGGGAGGATGAGATGTTCTAGTAATGGCTGTTATTATTTTAAATTGTTTACAAATGTTTTCATTAGGTTGTTCCAAAACAAGATGAAGAAACACCTCTTACACCAGGTTTGACTCTAAAGTATCTTGCTTACAAGAACCTTGGCAGTATAGCAGCTGAGAAAGGGAATTTTTATGATGCAGTAGATTCTTATCTTGAGGTAATAATTTAAATAGAAAAGTGTAAAAGTATGCTGTAGGTATATATTAGATGTTTGATCTTTATTTGTTTTTCTATAGTTTCTAAGACACTAAGGTATTAGCAAGATTTATCAGAATAAGATAAATTATTATTTTTGTATTGGTACAAAATTAGGATATTGATTAAAGTATGTAACAGATAACCTTTTTGTTGTATCATAGATCAATGGAAAGGCTATAGTAATATTAATCATAGGTATATGAGGAAAGACTATGGAAACATTAGCCTGTTTTTTCTGGACTTGTTTTTCAGATAAATTTGTTATAATTTATTTACTAAATGGCTAATATGTTTATAGTACCTAAGAGTTAATTAAAGGTCTTATTTTGTAATTATTCATTTTTAAAATTTTGCAACAAAATAACCCAATAGCTAAAATACCAAACTTTGAAGTGGCAATTGTATGTGTGTGTGTGATGTAGTAATTAGTTTTACTTATTCTCAGATTATCTAAGATACTTAGGTTTTGTTGATAACTTGAAGTCATTCAGTAATTTTTAAAATAATATTTTAATATATGACATACTGTGCTTGAAAAGAATATAGTAAACAAATTATTGGCAAATGTATCATTGTTTTCTTTGCAGTGCTACTCCCTTGTCTTGTACATCCTAAAATTTAAAACATGGACAAATTTCATCATTAAAGAGGGACACAGAATCAATATCCTTGTGCTTGTTTCTGAAACTCAAAATAATTGTTGGCTGAGGTGGTAGTCTGTTTACAGTTTTGACCAATAGAAAAACTTCTTGTCTCTCCTATACCTTTTCTTTCTAAGGCAGAAATTTGGTTTAGCTGGCATCCTCTTGATTCTCTAACTCCATATATGCTAACCTTTCAAGGAGTTCAGCTGGTTCAAGATAAATCTTTTCCTTACTCATTACTGAATGCTACTTTAAATAAATTGTTTGAGTATATTAGTGTTGATGATCCTATTCATAAAAAAATGTTAAGATCAGGCTTTGAGTTCTGATAATTAAAAAAGTGAGAGTAACGTTAACATTTAGAAACAACATGCGACTTATTGGTCCATCTTTGCTGTTCCATCTTCTAAACTAAACTAACACTACTAATAAATAATTTTTATTTTAAATTGTAAAGTCAGTCCTTATCATTCATATAGTCATCAAACTTTCTCTTAAACTTACTTAAATTTATTGCTTCCACAACATGTGAAGGCAAACCATCGTGTTAGAAAAATAAAAATGTCTTAGCTGAAGATGTTGTCACTTCTAAGAGATATATTTGTGTACCATAGTTCTACTGTTCTCACCATTAAGTACAAAAAAAGTGATACATCAACACTATCAGTTCCATTTATAATTGTAAATACCTCCAATTAGATCCCTCCCTAACACTTCTTTATTCAAGATAAAACAATTTGAGAAATTTCAACCTCTTCTTGTATGATGACCCCCCTCCATCCCATGCTTCATTCTAGTAATTCTTTTCTGAACAGTTTTCAATGATTAAATGTCTTTTCTGAGGTAAGGAACCCAATATTGAACACTTTATTCCAAATATGGCCTAATCAGTGATATATATATACAGTGAAATTATAACCTCTTTAGGACTATATTTAATCTTTCTGTAAATACAACTTAAAATTCTATTTGCCCTACCACTAGCAACAGCATGTTGCTTGTGTGGCTTTAGAGATTAATCAACTGATACACCAATATCTCTCTCTCTCTTTTTTTTTTTTTTTTCAAATGCACCATCAAGGTTATTTCCATCCATATATACGCATAATTCAAATTATGGTAGCTCGTATATATTACGTTGTATTTATTATAATTAAAACCCATCTGCCATTTATTTACCAAGCTCAATAAATGATATCAAACTTTTTGTAAAGCAGTAGAATCCTCTTCACAGCCAGCAACATCTAAGACCTTAATATCATCAGCAAGTCTTGTGATCATTTCTTTAACTACATTATTGATGTAAATCAAAAAGAGTAATGGTCCTTAGACTGAGTTCTTGGGTATCCCACTTTTGATATTAATCCAGTTTGACTGAACTCCATCTGTAACAACCATCTGTTTTTGTTCATCCAGTACTATTCTTCCAATTTGCTGAGTTATCCCCCACACCAATGTGCTTAACTTGCAACCTGAGGGCTGTAGGTTCAAATCTCAATTTCACCTTTTGGCTTTGGGTCATTATAACATGATGGTTAATCCCACTATTCATTGCTAAAAGAGTAGCCCCAGAGTTGTCAGTGGGAGATGACTAATTGCCTTTCCTCTAGCTTTTTACTGCCAAATTAGGGATGGGGAGTGCAAATATCTTTTGTGTAGCTTTGAAAATATTCTAAATGCACTTATTGAATACACCCTACAGATTATTTTTAAAAAGTTTTGTATGTGGCACCTTGTCAGATACTTTCTGAAAATCCAGATAAACCAAATCTACATAAGCAGTAATCTTTTCACGGATTTGTCAAAAAATTTGTAAGACAAGATTTTCTCCCAGTAAAACTCTGTTTAGAGTTTTATTGGATAGCTAACATTGTTAAATTACTTTACCAAGCATCTTCTCTCAGACTTTCCAAAACTCTTCTCACAACTAATATATCTATTATTACTGGTACAGTTTTTATCTCCTCCATTGATTTAAAAAAATAAAATAAAAAGGAGTTATGTCAGCTAACTTCCAATCCTATGTTACTTGCCCCATGTTCAAGGACATACAAAAAAATAGTAGCAATTGGCTTACACATCCAGTCGTTAACTTTGTTCAAAACTATTGGGGAAATATTATCTGACCCAGGAGAGTCATCATTCTTTAAACTTATGAGTTGTTTCTTAACAATCTCATAATTAATGTAGTAATCATGTTTGATCTTGTTTCCTTCTCTCAACTGTTTGAGATGTGGAATACTATTTAAACCTTCATTTGCAAAAACTAAGAAAAAGCAAAATTTAATAATCCACTTATCTCATACACATCAGATAGGAGCTTTCCTTTATCAACTTAATCAGATAGGTTTAATCAGTTTTATATTTTACCTTTTCTCTTACATTTTTTTTGAAGATCTATTTTTGTATTTTGCTAACTTACTTGATCTCTTAAATGTTCTAAATCTCCTGCATTGGTAAATTTAAACTTCTTAATCTTATGATGCTTTTCTATAATTTTATCTCTTATACTCTTTCTGAGCCAACCTGTTTTTTTTCTTATTGCAGCTACCCTTTTCTTCTTATATGGAATATTTTTACCTTGAATATTAAAAATGTATCTTTAAACGTTTTCCACATCTCTTTAGTGTCTCCAAATAATTCATCTGCTCAATCCTCAACAGATAATTCTTGTTACATCTCTTCAAAGTTTACTTTTTTGAAATTTGTAACCAAACTATCATTATTTCTTATCTCCATTTGCAGCAATACATTGAACCTAATAGAGCAATGATCACTTCTTCCTGGATGTTCCCCAGTTTCCATCCTCTCCTTCATTTCTATATTTGAATTAACAATAAATCTAAAATAATCATTTTGTTGGAGTTAAGACTCATTAACATTTCATTCATTACATTTTCTATAAGTTAATTAATTAGACATGCATTCTGATAATTTAGGATACACAAAAGTACTACATATAACTTTCATCAATACAAACATGGTTTTTATATTATATTGTATTATTATTGTTTATTATATTGTATATTGTGCTGGTAAATAAAAAAGGGATTTTTTTTCATTTACAAGAGTAATATTTTTGGCTACAAATTGTCAGCTTTTAAGAATATTCAGTAACCTTAGTTCTTTTGTGATGAATATGCTTTCACCTAGGCTGTCAGTATAGATGCTACAGATGTCACATTGTGGTACCGAATTGGTCATGGAGCACTAAAACTACACAAGTATGCTCTGGCGAGACTTGCTTTTGAAGAGGTATGCTTATTGTATTTTACTAAGAGTTCTATAAAACTGTATGTTAAGAAAGTAAAAAATTAATTGATTCAAAATGTGCCTAATTTTGTCATGAAGGCTAAATATCTCATAAAAGTAAATTGTTTTGTCTTTGGCATTGTTAATTTGTAAAAAAAACATTTCTGTTTTTTTTTTCATGTATTATCTTCTATGACTTGTAAAATCATATTGATACAAAAAGATACATGGATTTTTACACTTTTATATTATTAGGCCAGTGTATTGTTGTTATAACAACTTTTATTGTAATTTATTTATGATGAAATTCTTATTGTATTAAATCAGAAGGATAACTTCAATATAAGTCTGTATTAGAAGTAGAAGAATAATAGTTTTTTTTTCAATATTAACTGTTTATTCTAAATAATGGATATTATTAAAATTTTACACAGATATTTGAATTTTAGAAATTCACATGTAACTTAACATTTTTAGGGTTTAAAGTGTAGTTCCGGTCACTGGCCATGTCTGGACAATCTTATTACTGTTTTGTATGCTCTAAATGAATATGCAAGTAAGTATCACAGTGTTCAATAAAGTTTCTTATTAGTAAGGTTGCTTTAGCATTTTAAGCTTACATGTTAAGACTTCCTTGAGCTGTTGATTATAACATTTCCTTCAATGCTTTTGTTTTGGAAGCATTAAAATTATGGGTAGATGAAATTTTATGAAATAAGCCATGAATTAAATAAACTAGTTATTAAATGTTTAAATTTGTTTATACAAATACCACCATACCATTGAGGTGTCCTACATAGAAGTTCTGATACATGAGATTGTTGATTGATTAATCACTACCCCAAGTATATTTGTTATTTACATTTAGCTTTTGACTTAATGAACTATACCATTCCCTAAAGAAGAAAGTTCCTCCTTTTGAAAATGCTTTGGTCATAGGGTTTTTACCCTTTTCTATTACACTATGTAACAAAATTGTTTACTTTTTCTTGTTCCTGGCCAAAAAGTGTTATTTCCCAATTGCTTATGCCTAAAGTGAATAGAAAAGACCTATTTTTCTCTTCAAACTTTGCTTTTGTAACCTGGAAGCATATAACGAAAACATGATGGGAGACTATGTTTGGGGGCTGATACATGAAAGTGATTTACATTACAATTACAAATCTCGAAAAACTACTCACTTCTAAACATTTTTGTACAACTTTGGTATAAATACATGTAAATCTTAATTCATATGTTGTTTTATTCAGTGTGTGTGTTTTGCTATTGCAAAACCACATCTGGCTATCTGCTGAGCCCATCGAGGGTTTTATTCAGACCTTATATAAATGAAAATATGCAAATTTGCTCATTTTTACATAGAAAATAGGTTAATTTCTAAATTTCATTATCCACGTCACAATTACTGTCTACCAATTACGATTTTTATGTTATCAGTGTAGGTAATACATGTTTAATACAAGTTATCTCTTCAGTAGAGTGTCAGTGTTAATTTGCCCTTTTCATAATTTTATGTTTCATTCGTTAGTTCTTGATTGAACATTATAAGAGTAATTTATATATGCATTAACACAAATGTAAGTTTAAATCTGGAGGAATGTCACTGCTCTTTACAAAGAAGGATATTTATCCAATGAAGTTATTAAACAACTTAGAGCCACAGGAGGCAATATTTATCAGGTTGTTCAAAAAAAAAAATAATGGCAGATTCTTATATTACAAATTTATAGGGATAAGAAACTTATCTTTTTTATAACTTCACACATATCATTGAAAAACTAAACAGTTCTCCTATTCATTAGAGCTTTTATATAATCTTTTCTAAAACGTTATTTCAATGTTTCAGACCATTACAATTAATTATGGGAAAAAAAGTTGTACATCAATTTTTGTATGAATTCAGACTTGGTCATAATGCATCACGAACAACTCACAATATTAACCAAGGAACTACTTCTGAACATACAATAGAGCATTGGTTTCAAAAGTTTTGTGATGGAGATGTGAATCTTGAATATAAGGAGAGCAGAGGACATCCTTCTCTTGAAAGCAACCAAATGAGAGACTTAATTGAGAGAAACCTGCAACAAACTGTTTGAAAAATGGCACTAGAATTGGATGTTGGCATTTTCACAATTTTGGACCATCTTGAGCAAATTGGAAAAATGAAAAAGCTCAACAAGTGGGTTCCACACGAACTCAGTGAAGATCAGAATAGTTGCCATTTTGAACTCTGCTATATGCTGATTTTGCATAAGAGAAATGACCCATTTCTTGAACAAATTGTCAAGTGTAATGCAAAGTGGGCCCTTTACAACAACAGAAAATGAACTGCACAATGGCACAACCGTGGCAAGGCTCCAAAACACTTCCCAAAGCCAAATTTGCAACAACAGAAGATTGTTGTCACTGTATGGTAGCCTGCAGCCAGTATTATCCATTACAGCTTGCTCAACAAGGGCGAGAATATCACTGTGAAGGTTTACTGTCAAGGATTGGAATAAATGCCAGCATTAGTCAATCGAAGAGGACTAATCTTGCTTCATGAGAATGCTTGGTTACACATTGCTCAAATGACACTCCAGAAGCTCATTGAATTAGGCTACGAAACAATGCCTTATCATCCTAATTTTTTATCTAATCTATAAAAGACTTTTAAGGTTTACAGAAGTATTGCCAAATTTCTTGAAGATACATTAACTCTTTCATTACTGGTTGGGTGAAATCCACCCAGCTAGTAAAACCATGAAAGTATCCATACAATGATTTTTGATAATGTGTGAACAAGTTTACAAAATTTTGCAAGTTATTAGTAATCATTAGAAGGATTTTTGCACACAAAATATCAGGAATTTAAATTAAGTATTAAAGTATTTTAATTAAAGACTTTCTGATTTTATTTTTTTTCAGAATGTTGACTAGACAGTATGCAGAGAAATTTTATTTCAAGATTAAAACTACTTTTGTGCATGAGAAAATTTTCTAAGTTTTACATGTGAAGTCTTTGTAATCTCTAGATAATTGTCAAATGTTTTTCAAGGAAAAAACTTTCATTTATCTGTTATTTTCAGTATCAGTTGGAATTTCTGTACATGCTGGGTAGATTTGACTGATCTCGTAAACATCGTAAAAAATTAGAAAGTAAATACAAGTTATGTTTTTTTTTACTGGAATGACTACAGATTATAACTAAATAACACAAATGTTAATCTAAATGGCTTAAATGTTATAACATTATACATTTATTATTTTTATTATATTGACCTTTCAACCATTGCTGACAGTGACATGGCACACATCAACTTGTGTTGCTGTATTCAAGAATATAAAACTGACAGTTAGTCTCTACAAAGTGACCTGTCTTGGCTGTGTTTTAATGGACTAGAATTTTGTAAAATACAATCACATTTCTGTTATTTATAATACATTATATATGTATATGCATTACTATTTACAAATGAGATTTTAAATTTATTTTTCTCAAAATATAGAACACTAAATAAAGAAGCAATTCAAAGAACTATCTCTTCTAATTACAGCCCTTGTACTTGATTGCTGTTTGTAGTAGGTTGCTAATTCTTAAGAAATTTTGCACATGAATGATGTGAAATGAAGTTTTTTTTGGTTTTATATATACATTTGAATGGATAAAAAATAATAAATTACTATACTGATACAATGGAAGTCCATTGTAATTTATAGAGTTTAGTAAAAGAGTATGTGATGAAAAAATAAAATAAAATTTCAAACAGGCTAAAAACTTAATTTACCCCCCAGTACATAGCTTCATCTTGAAAGAAAGAAACAGCATAGTTATAACATATAGACTGTGGGACATTCTGATGTCCCACAAGTGGTTTTCCCAGCTTTTGATTGGTTTTTCTCATGTCATATACAGAATTAAGTGTATGTAAGGGACTATTTCCAGAAACAGAATGAGGTGAGTGAGGGTTACTATGTTAGATTCAGTATGTTAGTGACATCTCATCACATAGAAAAGATAGAAAGTTTTTATTCATTATTCTAGTTGTTAAATATTGATAATTTGAGTTTCTAATTCATACATAACCACAGATTTTGTATTTTGATGTTGCAAATGTCTAATTCGAACCAGTGCTGCATTCAACATACCATATGACACACAAAAATCAACATTTAAATGTGTTTTTTTTACTTTTAAATTAAGAAATTGAATAATTTGAATTATAATCTACAGTTTTGTATTAAATTTAATGACATGTATTCACAAAATATTAGTTGAATAAAATTGTTAATGTGAGTCAGTAAACACAATGACATGGCCTTTGATGTGTATGCAACCATAATTGCATGGTAGTTACAAGGTTGTGTAAAATACACAAGCCTATTTATGAAAGAGCTGAAATTTGAAATTAAATGGAATTTTGAATTTAATTGTACACCCATGTGGTTTAGGTATATGGTATGTAAAATTGATTCCATGTATTTGTCAGTGTTTGAACCTTGGTTAAGTTTTAATTGTAGCTATGGCCACGGAGAAAAGTAGTTATACAAGTGACAGCACAGGATCTGGATCATTATTATTATAAAATATGATTTAATTTCAGTTTTTATGTGAAACTGGTCCATTTTTTCTACCATATTTAGTCTGTTTTGTTATTTTAAGGATTTGATCTTTTCTTGCTACTCTCCAATTCTTACAAGACTTTTTCAAAATTATGTCATAAATAAGCTTGTATTACATTTATCAATATAGCCAGCTGGAAACGTAGTTTTGTGTTGAACATTTTGAAGTTTTAACTATAACCATTGTAAAGATTATATCAAACACTGTTTGTAAACTTGAATATAAATGAAGCTTAAAAAGTCATAGAAGTTGTGTAGTGTTGAACGCCTTTGTTTCCAAGGATGTGAACTCTACTTTAAATTTATTTTACGTTCAGAAATAAAGTGATCTAATTATCTGTGTTTGGAGTAATCTAAGATTCTCTTTTGTTTACCTTTGCTAATTTCTTTTGTTAGGTTGTCTGTATTACATTTCTGTATCTCTGGAAAAAGAATGTTACTACTTAAAGGGTTTGGTATTCCGAAACAAGATACTGCAAGAAGATCCAAGCTTAAATGAATACTGTGGAAGCTTTTTCAAAAACTGGTGAATAAAGATATTCTTTACATGTGAAGCTGCTAAAGAATTACAAACCATTCATCTTATGTCAAATATATCATAAACTGAAGTGCAGGAAAAGAAAAGCATCACATATAAAAAAAATTGAGCCAAAACAACAGGATCTGTGGATTGTAATTCATTGTAATTCACAGTTTTTGTTTCATTTTTCTTTTGACTAGAAAAACAGTTTTTAATTGTTTGTTTTTAAACCAGATTAGAAATGTCCAATTTGGGTTTACTAATATTTGTTGTTTGAAGTTAATGAAGATTTTTTGTCAATTTCAAGGGAAGGAAAATGTATTCGAAAATAATCAGGATTTTTAGTTTTAGTTTATGCACATGGAATTGAAATTGTACTGAAGCTAATACATAATTGTTTTGATCCACTTACTCTTTGAATGAAATATAATTTGTTAGTTTCATTTCTAAACAACTGATATGGAGGTATATTTCACATTTTTAAAAACAAAGTTACAATAAAAGAAATGGTAACAATTGTTATTATATTGAATTGAAATTCAAATGTAGAATTTTACAGTAAATACAGATAAGAAAATTACTGCCTTTCTTTGACATGTTATTGTTTAATGTCATTTTTGATGAGCTAGAATTGTTACTGTTGTAGTGGTTTCTATTCTTATTCTCAAAACTTTTATTGTGCTGATAGGAAGTGACTTAAAACACCATTAATTTACTGTTTTTTAATGTAATGAAGAAATAAGACCAAAAGAGCTCATAATATGTTAATTTTCTCTATGCTATTACTTATCTCTTATAGATCTGATACTGTAAGGATGCCAAACTTGCTCATTTTTGAATTAAGAGAGGCATCTGGCAGCTACAAAAATTTTAATATTATTTTTAAATATTTTTCATTTTACAGTATATGATGAAGTCATGTGTTTAGGACAATGACTTAGGTGAAACTGAGATTCCATATTTATTTCTTCAAGTAAAAAAAGGAAGAAAAAGTTGCCAACTAATTGAGTTCAATTCTAGGCTCCTGGAAATGCATTATTACTAATTTGTTATGCATTTTCAAGTATCAAACACCCATTTTCTGAACACCAGCAATAATTACTTGAACATATAAATTTCAGTTCTGAGAATGCAAGTTATGAAGTTACAGTAGTATAAACTTGTGTGGTTATTTTTAGTTTACTGTTTTAAATATTTCAGACAGGTACCATATTTATATTCTTCATTAACACAAATTATAAAATTAAAATAAGTTTAAGATTTCAAAACTTTGAATGAAAATTTGAGCAATAAATAAATGAAAGTATATTCTTTTTTACCTTTGTAATACTGTTTTGTGGTTATAAATACCTTATGTAATCTAGATGTAATATACTCTTGAAAAGTTTCATTAAAATTACTACATTATTTTTATTTTTCACATATTCACATATATCTGCTACCCCACAAATTTTTATTTTTAAAAACTTATTGAAACTGAAATTTATTTCACAGAAGAAGAAAAAACGCTCTCAAGCTTTTTGTTTCCTATGATTTTTGTACTTTTAAAAACATTTCAAACATAATTACATTTTTTTTGTAATTTTAGTAATGAAAGTGATTCTGCAGGCAGACCATTCTTTTCTGTGGTAGGTCTTAACTTGTTCGGTTTTGCAATCTATAATATTTGGTGTAAGAATGATAATTAAAGGTTGATAATCTACATTGAATTGTCTAAAATTATTTATGTTTAATTTTTAAATTTTAATTCTTTCAGCAGCCCATCAATTTACACAGCAGCCTATGATGATGAAGAAGGGAAAAAAGTGAGTAATACATGAATTTTAAGTGTATTTGTTCTATTCCTAATTGTCAATGTCATTTCATCAACATTAAAATAAAATAAAAATAGTATATGAGTAATTTGTGAATATAATAGATATAATCATGTAAATATTATCGTATTTACAATTTTAATACACTTACTGAATGTCTTACCTTCCATTTCAAGTTATTTATAGTGTTTTTCTAAAATGTAATAACATCTTCCTTGATTTTGGGGTTAAAGGTATTGAAAAACTATGTTTTATGATGTCTTGTACTTAAATCATAAGAGAAAAGAGAATTTTTTATTCCAGTAAAATATATAAAGGATGTGTGCATGATATCACTTTGATCTAGGATATTAACTTGTGATATGATACAGAATTTTAAACTTATCATATGTTAGAAGTATATCAGACCTGTTTTTGAGAAACACAAAACTATTAAATAAGAACTTGATTAAATTGAATTATTCAGAGATGGCTGTTCCATAGAATATCCAACTTAATTATGAGTACACTGTTTCAAATTTCATACAAATAAAACTTGATTAAGGTATTTCACACTTCATATTTTTGTAACTTCTGTAATATTTGAATTGTAGTTAATATGTTGTTCTATTTCATTCCAATTCAGTTAATTGATGAAGCTCTTGCATTCAGAGCTAAGAAACAAGAGATATCCAGACCTCCTCCTTTGCCTCTTGTAAATTTCCTCCAACCACTCACAGATTTCAGGTATGTTTGGTAACTTGTTCCATGTTCTTGATCCTTATGTTCCAGTATTTAGTTTTGAAGAAAACATTCTGTTCAGTTTGTCACGTCGTTAAGAATGAAAGTATACATGTTACTATTAATTTAGATTTATTTCATTACAATAAACTTGTTTTTGTTTCTTTTGTGCATGTATTTGACAGCTGGAAGTCGTTAGGAGAGAGTTTACTTGCAATGTATGATCATATAGCCAGCAGTGATCCTCCAATTGTAAGTTAATGTATTCTTTATAAATAGTAAGAAAAACAAACAAAAAACAATTATTTTGTACTTGTGAGAATTGTTCCTTTTAATTTGCTTTTCAGTCTTATAACTTTAACATGATGTAGCTTTGACTGATGTAAATAAATCGTGAATGAAATACTGAGTAATTAATTTTAGGTCTGTAATTTATTTTGTCATAAGTTTTTAACAAATACATACCCATATTTTTGTAATTTTGAAATGTTAGCAATACTTCACACAATTTTAGGACATTTGATAAATTAGTGATATGCTTTTTTGTCATTTATAAATTTACCTGGGTGCACTTACTTGGAGACCAATGACTTTCAGGCTTAATGTAAAAAATACAGTATTTCACTGTTATTAAGTTTATTTTTACTACATTTATTCCACAACTAATAATTCTACTATCACAGATTGAAAACAACTGATTATACTTGTTCCATATTTTGAATATGGATCTGTTTCTTTAATAAAATATTTTTAAAGCATGACTGTTGATGGTGTAGACAGTAAATATAAAACATAAAAATTCTTTTGTTAAATTTTGTTTCTAATTACATTTTCTGTTAAATTTATAGTTTTCCATTATGACTCATGAGATGCTTTACATTTAAATATGTATTGTCATTAGAATATGAACATGAATACTGATTAGTCTTTGTGAAATACTATTTATTTTACAAAGTAGATGTGTAAAAAACTTTTGCAACAAATGGTGTGAAGATAATTCTTTAGCAAACAGATTGTAAATCAATCATGTAATATCACATTCTGGAATTTATATTGTAAAATCATTACATTTTTTTGCTTTTTTGAAAGAGTGATTAATTTCTATGAAACTTGTATGTGTAAGTTATAGAAGTAATAAATAAAAGATAAATGCAAAAGGTATTTAAGATAATATATTTAAAATGGTACTTTCAGAAATTATTTTTCAAGTGGATAACAATAGAAGGTATAGTACTCTGGACACATAACATTTCTACCAATATATATCTTAAAATTAATTTGTCTCTTAAATAGAACACAGTGATAAATAATTCCGATCTTAGTTCTGAATTGTTTTGTCCGACCTGATTTAGTATACAAATATTTTCTGCTTTATTCATCAGATGAGACAAATATAGTAGAAATAATGAAAGCTTTGGCTTCTTTTATTATGACAGTAATTGCATTATGTAATTGCGATAATGTAAAATCATATGGTTACCTGGCTAACATATTTTAATATAGTAAATAACAAATTGTTTCATTTAATGGTTGTTTCAAAATGGAGATATAAACCAAAAACAGGGATAAAATTATCAAATTAGTTATTCCTTCTACATATATATTTCTGTCATTTTCACAGTTTTTATGTCATGGTATCAGTATGTTCTAAGCTACAATCAAAAGTACCAAACTAGTATGTTACATTTCACATTGTTTGCAATTTTAGGCCTTACTTAGAACTTTGTATTTGAAAATTAAACAAGCAAGTGTTTGGTGTAGGTCTTTTCACCATGTAATTTTGTCAGTGTAGACTGAAAAAATTGAAAACAATTACAAGAATAATTTTATTGCACTTTTGAAGCTGATAGAACAGAAATAATACAAATATTTTTAAATTATGTATATGTAAACTACAAAATAGGAAACTTTACAACTGGTTTACCTTCCATGCAACATGATTTACAATTTGCAGGTTTTAAAATTATTTTCCATGGCTGTCAAAATTGTTTTGTTGTTTTTAACTATGTCTTAGTTGTTTTTATTTTTTATAATTTTATTTTCAGTAATTTTCTTGGCATTATGAAAAAATACTTGTAAAAGACCAACAGTGATAAATAAATAAGAATGGGGCATCAAGATGCTTAGGAAACACACACTTGGCTCGTGAAATACCAGAGCAAATGGTTATGATTTTGTTCAGTTTTTTTGTAACATTCAATACTTGTACTGTAAAAGACAGTTTTGGAAAAGTGAATAATCACATAATTTTCTATTTTAACAAATAAACTGTTTTTTAATGTGTAAGACTAATTGAGTCAAGGTTGGAAGCAAATGTTACATATTAGTTTACAAACATTATAATTAATATTACCTGTTTTAAACTATTACTTAACAACTTGTCTTTTCTTGTGTTTATATTTAGTCATATGGATGTAGAGTAGACCTTACAAACTACACACAGATACCACAGACAAGTCCATCTTCAATTGAAGTTTCAGAAACTCTGGTCTCTAGTTCAGTACTTTCTTCATCTGTTACCACAGTTACATTACCTCAACAAAATCAACAGCATTTAGTTCTGACTTCCATATCTAAGGAAAATCTTTTGTATTCCACTCCTTTAGATACCAAGCTTCTCATTGTTGGTAAGTTGTCTCAAGTGAATAATGATTACTTTCTAAGTTTTATTTGAAAGCTTTATTTTTAATTTATTATAATAAGACCATCTGTATTGAGGAAATTTTAGATGGTTGATGTTCTGAAACTAAATTGCATTTTTACACTATTTTTTTTATTAAAATCCTAATTATCATTTCTATTAATGTTAACTAGGAGGAACATTGACATTGGAAATTTTGTGAAAGCTCAGACAAAAGTAGGGCAATAGCTAGTTAGACTAGAGTTGAATTGTTTGATATGCACTTTTATAGAGATCTCTGGTTATTAAGTTAACTAGTGAGTTCAGTGTTGTAAATTTTGAATTTCTGTTAATAATGAAGTTATAGAGATATGAGAAGTACTATATGTACAAGAGAAGTTAATAAGTCAGTGAACATTAACATTATTATGAACTTAGGCCTATCCTTAAATTACATAGAAATTGAAAAAGTCATTCTTGTAAAACTTGTTAATGGATAAATAAAATGTTTTCATTACAGTTAAGTAGACTAGACTGTGTTCTTTTTACAACATAATTCCAATAGCATCCACCCAACACTGGAAACCATTACGACAGTATGTTTTGCCACACTCGAGTTAGTTTATCTTTTTTTTTTTTTTTTGGTTTGATTAGTAATCCTGTCTTTGTGCTGTTTTTCTCTCTCTCTCTCTCTCTCTCTCTCTGGACAGTAATTGTTATAATACTTTAAATACTACTTTCCAGATCCGCAGGTTCCTCAGGAATATGACTCACCTGCACTGTTGACAGAATCGGGACACCTTCTGATGCCAGACGTTGGCTATCACAGCTTACTTCAAACTTCACAAGTTCAGGATCTAGATGCTAGCTGCTACTACTCTGTAACCACCACCAGCTCTCGCCGTGGAGCCAAACGAAAGCGTCTTTCTTCTGAAAGTTATGAAGTTGGTAGTAAAAGACGATCAGCTAGAGTAAGATTTAACACTTTGTTTTTCTGCTAAACAATAATATGTTATTATTAATGTAATATAATGATAAATTTATTATAAAGAATTATGTGGTATCTATGTCAATAAACATTATTTTACCAATATACTTTTTACCAACCCAACACAACCACCTTTCTCCTGACACTACTTTAAAGCTTAGAGTGCAAAACCAACAATATTAAATCAAATCAATGAATATTTTTTATTATTATTTTTGATTAAAAATTGTAAATTATTTGTCACATCATAATAAAGTTTGTATGACCTCCTATATTGAGCACATTTTTCAGATTGCATGGTAGTCACTGATATCTCTTTATTTACTCCTTCTTTGGAAATACTTGACCAAAGTGCATGAAATTTTGAAGGAACTCACTAGATACTACCCAATTTTGATTTCCATATAACTCAATATAATATTTTATTGAGTTTTATCCTTTGAAATTTACAAACTTTTGGTCAAACAGTTAAAAAAAACACGTTGAAAATACTTTCTTATCTTAGAAGTAAAAGTCTTATTGCTAATCAGAAAACTCAATTATATATACATCTGGTCAGTTTTATCTTGACTGATGTTCATTAACATGTGTTTTTGTTCTTTCTTTTGCCAATTTCAGTAGTTGTTGCAGCTTTAGCATATAAATTGTAAAAGAAAAGATTAATCAATGACTGCAAACCTTGGTCTTTTAAAACAGCATCTGGTTAAATTAGGTAACAGTATTTTGGCTAAAATTATTCTTGGTTTATACAAATTTATAATTATTAAATTTAATTCCTTTTCAATAAATTATGATAAATTCTTTTAGTTGCATGAATTCTTTGTATATGGTAAGTGTCATTGAAGGTAAATGTTGTCAGTACAGTACTGAAGAAGTAATATTGACTAAAATTTTAAACTTATGACATGTACCATCAAGAAATGTGAGAAAATCAACAGTACAAATCTGTTGTACCCCCAAAATAAGCTGTGTTACTACAGATTTTGTTCTAAAGATATGTCTGTGAAATGCCAAAGTCAGTCTGACTTCGAATTTGGCAAGCCAGAGTGCAAGGTGATGTTTATATAAAGATTAAAAATACTTTTTTCCATTGCACAGTTTGGAAATTGCACATATTATTATCTCTTCAACCCCCTACATCACATCTAAAGTCTTGTTTTAGTATCAGTGTTGTATCTGTTATTTTTCCTGACACAGACTGTTGCAAAATCAGCAGTGTAGGGTAACATGAAATGTTGATAACTCTGACATAAAATTCCTTACATTTTGTTTAATGTCACTCTGCATGAGATCAAGCATGAACACTTTGACCTCAACCTGTACACACTGAGTTAATAATATTCAATAAATAAGCATTTAAGTTGTCATGATATTTTGCTACTGCATGTCATATTTGTTAGACTTTACTACACTTACCTGATGTCTTGTCATATAAGTACATTTCTGTAACTTATAAATAGATAAAGATTGACAATAGAATATTTTCAGGAACAAAAACAAGTTGTAAAGAAGCTATAAACTTGTGCAATAGTGGAACTTTGAAACAATTCAGTTTTGCTATATAAAATGTACAGTTAACCCAATTCCTTAGACCAGAACATGCATGCAGCATAATTTTCTAGTTAGCTGTTTACAACCATATTTTATCATTCCATGTCATTTTAATAAGTAAGATTGCTTTGTGTGTGTGTGTGTGTTTCAAGCAAAGTAAATTAACTGCAATTCACTTTTGGCAAAAATGTTTTGTTTTAGATGCAATGAGTGTACTCAGCACCCTAGAGCAATAAAGTTCTCTAAGTAGCCAAGGAAAATTTTTGTGCTGGATGCCATTTTACTGAGCACAAGAAAAAGGCCATTATAGAAATGA
The DNA here is from genome assembly GCF_004210375.1 of Tachypleus tridentatus. NCBI lineage: Eukaryota > Metazoa > Arthropoda > Merostomata > Xiphosura > Limulidae > Tachypleus > Tachypleus tridentatus. The sequence goes on from NC_134826.1 coordinate 133,171,526, forward strand.
CAAAGGGAGATATTCATTTAAATTCAAGTCAGTTAATTAGACATGGTATGATAAAATCAATCATATATAATGCCATCATAAAAAAACATTTATAAAAACTGAAGGAAACCAGTGTAGGTACTAAAACACATTCCTCCCCCTATGCATTTTATCCAATTATTTGTCTACTACCAAAATATATTTTTGAATCAGCCAATGGAGGCCAGTTTTTTTCCATTAAATTCACTCATGAAAAATATTTTTGTTCTTCAGATCAGCATGTATGGAGACTGATGGATATCAATCAATATGAAATTTTGGGAATTGCAAAAAAATTATAATTTTCATATAATGTAAAATTATTATAAGCTCATTTTTTTCTACAGTTAACTGTTCAAAAGATACAGTGCATGTCAGACAAACAATTGGCTATTATATACACACACACGTGTATATATTCATAGATCTTGTTTCTTATTAAGTTTTGTAAACCTCCTATTATATTTTATTGTTCATACTTACAAATGGACTGTTGTTTAGTCACATTCCTATGAAACCATAATGCTCACATTGCAATAGTTTGTCTGCTCTATCCAATAGTATTAAATATTTGTGTGTAGTTATTGTCATTGGTAATATATTCTGGATGCACATGTGTGTCCAGTGGCAGTGAGTGTGTTAAACTTTTGATAACCTCCAAATATGCCAGGAGCAACTCATTCTGTAAGTCAATCACTAGAACCTGTTCTGTTTTTACAAAATGTTAAATTTATGTCCTGTCAGCTTATTATTTTCAGAATATATCTCAAAGAAATCAGAGGTATTTATTCTATAGATTGTCACATAATATTACAGGTTAAGAGATCCTTACCTATAACTGTAAGACAACCGTTTCGTCCCTAGAATCATCTTAGCACCCCTACCAGGAACCCTGATGGATAAGTCAATAAATATTCTTTTTTAAATAATGTGACCAAAACTGTCCACAGTATAAAGTGAGGCTTTACCCTTTTGTGCACAAATACAACATTTTCTTCAGAGTTAGATTCAAAATTTAAACTGCTTTATTACCCATGTATACAAACCAACTTGGAATCAAAATGTAGATAGTAAATTAATTTTTAATGTCATATAAGTTCTTAATTTTGTAAGAAAATATTAAAAACTCAATCTCTCATAGTATAAAAATTGTGTGACATTTGCTCTCTAGATTTTCCTTATTCTATAACTTATTTACCACTCCTCCAAGAAGTACAAAATTTAATGTAAGTTACTTGTTATAATACAGTTATTATTTGGGAAGTGCTTAATTTTTATAGTCTTCAATCTTATTTATTTATGGAACCATAAACTGGAAAATCAGATCCACTTGCCACACCCACCTGTCCCATCCTCTTCTTCACAAATTTCCAGCAGTTCTCTATGATATTTTATGCCATATTTTGTATAACCAATAGACAATCAAAGTTTTAATCTATCAAATGATATATTATCTTACATCCTTTTTGAACAGTAAATTGTATATTTTTCATCTAGTTTGAAACTTTATTCCTGTGTGAAACACATTGATGACCTTAACTGAATTTATAAAGGCTCTTATCACATTGTTAGAAAGGTACAAACTTTATGATAATTATATAGCATTGTTTACTTTGTGCATGTTATTATTCTGTGTTCTTAAGTGCATTATTTAATTTAAATAAAATTTATTTAGTGTAGTAGTACCATCAGTATAAAAAAGTAGGTAAAGCTCCTTCAACAGCAAAGTACTATCAGTGATGTCGAGAAACCCACTTGTTGAGAAAATTACAAGAACCGACACACAATTCAAAACAGAAATCCACCGAAAAATCACCCATACTGGACTATACATTCCTTGGGACTCAGCACATGAAACAAAACAAAAACTCAACATACTAAGAAACCAAATAAACACAGCCATAAAACTATGCTCACCAGATAAAATTAACAATGAATTAGACAAAATAAAACAATACTTCATCAACATCAATAAGTTTCCTCCACAAACCGTAGAAAACATTATACGCACACACCTAGACAGAAAGCAAAATCAACCAACTAAAGTAAATATATCTCACCTAATCAAAAATCACGAAACCATATACTGCTGTATACCATATATTCCTGACATCAGCAAACAAATAACCAACATTTGGCAAAAACTAGTAACAAAATATGACATTCCAGTTGATACCAAATTTATTCAAAAACCAGGCACAAAACTGAGGTCTATACTATGTAAAAACTACACTGACAAGCACCACACCAACATTATTTACAAAATACAATGTGATAACTGCCACGACTTCTATATTGGAGAAACAAGTAGAAAAATGGAAACCAGATTCAAAGAACATAAAAAGTCACCTTCACACGTTTTTGAACACTGCAAGTCAAATAAACACAATATAACCATAGAAAACACTCAAATACTAAATAAAGAAACAAACATAAACAAATGCAAAATTAAAGAAGCCTTACTTATACAACAACTTAAACCCAAAATAAACCAATATAAAGGAACACCTTTATACCTTTATTAATATAATAAAATAAATAAAATTATTTATTCAAACATGAATACCGCCCTCTACATTCCGACACTCAGTTACACAACCCCCTTTCAAACATGTGGTCAGCTTCCGGTCAGTTACCTCTTTCCTTTTGAACCTGACGATGACCGAAGAAGGTCGAAACGTTGAGCGCTCTTCTATGTAAAATATTTTCTCAACCCAAACGAGCCGTTTTTGCATATAAAAAGCAAAGTACTATATTTTCTGTGTTTCATGTGTGAAGTACTATATTTTCTGTCTTTCACGTGTGAAGTACTATATTTTCTGTCTTTCACGTGTGAAATACTATATTTTCTGTGTTTCATGTGTGAAGTACTATATTTTCTGTGTTTCATGTGTGAAGTACTATATTTTCTGTGTTTCATGTGTGAAGTACTATATTTTCTGTGTTTCATGTGTGAAGTACTATATTTTCTGTGTTTCATGTGTGAAGTACTATATTTTCTGTTTCATGTGTGAAGTACTATATTTTCTGTGTTTCATGTGTGAAGTACTATATTTTCTGTCATGTGTTCACTATATTTTCTGTCTTCACGTGTGAAGTACTATATTTTCTGTCTTTCACGTGTGAAGTACTATATTTTCTGTTTCACGTGTGAAGTACTATATTTTCTGTTTCATGTGTGAAGTACTATATTTTCTGTGTTTCATGTGTGAAGTACTATATTTTTCTGTTGTTGAAATACTAATTTTCTGTGTTTCATGTGTGAAGTACTATATTTTCTGTGTTTCATGTGTGAAGTACTATATTTTCTGTGTTTCATGTGTGAAGTACTATATTTTCTGTGTTTCATGTGTGAAGTACTATATTTTCTGTGTTTCATGTGTGAAGTACTATATTTTCTGTGTTTCATGTGTGAAGTACTATATTTTCTGTTTCATGTGTGAAGTACCATATTTTCTGTGTTTCACGTGTGAAGTACTATATTTTCTGTGTTTCACGTGTGAAGTACTATATTTTCTGTTTCATGTGTGAAGTACTATATTTTCTGTGTTTCATGTGTGAATTACTATATTTTCTGTGTTTCACGTGTGAAGTACTATATTTTCTGTGTTTCATGTGTGATTTTTACTTATTGTTATAAAAGTGAGTAAAATGTCAAAAACTTGTAATGTTTTATGATACATGAGGTAAAATAAAGAAAAAATATCTTCACAAGGTATGCTCATGAGTGACTCGTACAATTCGATTGAGTAATGCGTGCTGTACGTTTGCTGAGTGATTTACAACTGTGTGGTGAGATTATAAGTTATAAATATGGGTCAAAGGTGAATAAAACAATAAAATTAAGTGTAAAAAGATATATATTGTTATGATCTTTAAGATATATATTGTTATAAGCTATTTATATGTTTATAATACAATAATTTATATTTATAATAAACAGTTAGGGTTTCCTGTTACAATTTGCAGTCATTACAAAAAGAAGAGAAATTTATATTTATGTTTGAGGTTTTGAGATTATTCAGTTGAAATATGATAATTTTCAGTATTTTTATTCTCAGCATGAAAATCACTGTGTACTTGGAGCAGTCAACACTTTGAATGAGACTCCATGTATTCACAGAGAAAGTTTTAGTAAGAATAGTTAATTTTAAAAAAATCTGATTTGTTGTATTCCAAAGACTTGTAATGTTTACTGATAGTCTGCAAAATTTTGTGAAGAGTTGCCTACATTACCAAATGTGATAGTATGACTAATCTTGTGGTTACTTTGATGGTTACAAATTAGTGCTAATCATGTCTCCTGTATGGAAAGATTAATTTGTATATCAATAATTACTTCTTTTTATTTATCTCACTATTCCTATAGATACATACTAAAAAGTTATTGTCTTTACTACCAGCAACAGAGCACAGGTTCAGTGGCTTGACCGCTATTGAGTTGGTTTCCATGTACATTAAACATGTAATGATCCAAATTATAATCTAAATGTATTACCTTGCATCTAATGTTATTAAAGATCATAAACTAAGTATTTTCTCAACTTTCCAAGCTAGTCTATGATACCTCATTCAGTGCAGCTTGAAATATCCTAGATTTGATTGTTATCAGCAGACTTTCTGGATTACTAACCATCTCCTACTGATATCTTTAGTATAAGTAAGAAAGAATAAAGCAGTGTCTGTTGGGGTTCTCCACTGGTAACAAGAGTACAGTTTCACAGGGCTCAAATTATAACCTTTTGCTTTCTGCCATCCCACCTTAAAATCGAATTAATCAGTATGTATTCAAGCCATATGCTGTTATGAGCTTCTTAGTTAATTTTTCATGTGGTACCAAAAGCTTTTGAAACTCTTAAATGTATACAAGTCTGTACTCTTTTCCTCATCCAAATAATGTCCTCAAAGAGACCTTCCAGCTTAGTGCAGCTAGATTTGCTTTTGGGAAATCCATGATGGCTTCCATTTATAATATTATATTTTACTAAATGATGTTATAAATCTTCTTTTATTAGACCCTGTAGTGCTTTTTCCACTAAAAAAGTAAGTCTATCTGGCTTTTTATTTCCAGCATCTGTTAAAATCAGAATAAAATAAGGAACCTACCACACATCTGAACTTTGTTTCCATCTGGAATCTTGGGTTTTGGTTTCCATCACTAAATCATATTAAAGCTGGAAATTTAGTAAATTTTGATAAGAAGTTAGATAGTTTTCTTTTTTTTTGTCTTCCTAGTTGATATACTGCTGCTCTAATGTTTGGAAAAATAAATTCTTTGGTTATTTTTCATCACATACATAATTAGTCATTACTGTATTTCTAGGTTCGTAACACTACAAAGAAACCGCAGGATCATGTTAATTATCAGGAGCTGATACAGAAGTTTCTACCAGCTCAACTAATGTAAGATTTTCCACAGTTAATGTATTTTGTTTTGTTTTTTTATCCCATCCTGGATATCTTGGAATGATGCTAGAGTTATTAGAGCTTTTGTACATTAATGTGATGTCTTCTATATAAATATTGTTAAAATAACTTTCAGTGGTTGTTTGGTGCAAAAAATGTTTTTCAAGGAACAGATGAAAAATAATTACCATCAGAAGTATATTTATATATATTTATTTTTGAAGTAAAGTTGATGTCATGATGACTTTCTTATGTGTATTAACTAAAGAAATTTTATATTTTCAACAGTTTGTCATAATCTTAAATATTATTGTAAATTAATAAATTGTTTGGTTTCTTAAAAATAATGACTAAAAATTAATATTACTAATTTTAACTTTCTGTAGAAGAAAATTACAACTGATACATATAGGCATTTAACCCTAAAATATTTAACTACAATATAGTAAATTTTTTGTCATATACTCCTTATACAATCAAAAGGTTCAGGTGTTACAGTTTTACAGGCAAGTTTGCTAAGAGGTCAAGTTACTGTAATGCCATGCTGTAAACTAGGCTTAGCAGTTGTGGTTTTTCTTATGCACTTTTGATTACACCTTCAAAAAGATATTCAAAAGAGTCCAACTGAAAGCTTTATATAGTTTTTGCAGTGTATGACCTCTGAATTAGTCTCAAGTGAATTTAATGTTATAAAACACACACTCCTCTCCCACTTATAGCTATTACTTGAGTGCTAGGGTTTCTTCCTTTCCCATCTAAGCATTGGTTTGATTTCTTTTCTTGCTTGCTCCAGTCTTTTATACTGCACTTATTTGCTTGTAGCAATATTTATATCATGGTACTCTATATTTAATACATCCTTTATTTTGGTACTATACACAAGTACCTCGGTCAGATAATGTTTTCAGTTTTTTCATAACAAAGCATCATCAGTGGATTTCTCGGTATGTTTAGAAATAGTTTGAATGTTATTGTGTTCTCTAGTTGATTTTTATAATAATCATTATACTAATTTCAATTTTTTTTCTTCCAGTTGCAAACAGATTTATGTTATGAATTTTCAGATTATTATTTTTGGCACTGAAGCGAGTTATTTCTCTCCTATTCCACTTGTGATATCTGGTGTCACATAACATTCAGTTGCAGGAGTCACTCTTAGTTGAGACTCTTAGTGATCTTGTTCTTTATGAGATGGACACATATTGGTGTATGTGGTGGTCTTCTGGGAGGCATAAAGACTTTGAAGCTCTAATTGAGGGCAATCTATATTTTATATTTCATGTACTTTCTTTTAATCTGTTGGATTTTCAGTCCCACTGTAAGACACTAATATATTTACAGGCTTGCAGAGCTGGGATCCATGGTTTGATTCCCTAGGATGGATGCAGCAGAAGGCCCAAACTTACTTTACTCCAGCAAAACAACTTTTCTTCTCAAAACACTGTTCCAATCAATGGTAATCAACACAATCTTTACATGACCCATGACAAATGAAAAGGAAGCCATTTTAGGATAAGCTGGTTCTTAGTGTGTGATATTTTGGTCTATTTTTCAATTGCTTTTAAGCGTGCATTTTGCTCCACGCATAACTGGTTACTACTGGCACTATCACATCAGTTTTCAGACTATCACGTCCTGATTCTACTTACAAAAACAACCAAGACAGACTACCCTATCAGTACTGAGGTACCTGTTCTTGCTTCAATTCAATATGTCATTGGTCTGGGTATCTTCTATTTTCCATATTATCTCTCAATGAGGCTTAGCTGTCTCCCATCTGGTTCAATGCTATAGAATAGGATGGTACACTCTTACTCACATCTTCTGCTCCCACTGCATGGATGGTTCTTTCTTTCTTGGAGATGTAGGCATGACTCCAATTCCTTTGTGCCTTTGAGGCAAGAATACAAGCAATCCTTTTATTGGTCTTTATGCTACTGAGAATTGTAAGTGTTAATCCAGTGGTTTCCTCAGTTTCCTTTGTCTGGATCATTCTTCGATCTTGAGGAGTTGTTAAGTTGAGACACTACCACTTCCACCTCATATAAAGTTTCATCTTTTCACAAATGCTTTGTTTCAAGGATGGGGTGAAGCTACCAACAATCAGGAATTCCAGCATCTATGCAGGGATGAAGAGGATTCCCCATGCAATATTTTTGTCCTTGTTTTTAAAGTTTGGACTTCCTTTTTCTGTGGACCATTCCTTTCATATTACCATTCTAACTTCCCAAAAGGTCTTGTTAGAGAACCAGGAATGTTCAGAAATACTTATTACTATTCAGCCTTGGTTAGGAAAGAGAACCCTCCTGTTGAAATTAGGTGTATCTCCTACTACCTTTAACAAGATACTAAATAATTTAAACTTGATTAAGGCTTGCAAAGTTTGAGCTACATGTCACAATCAATGGTTATTTTCATGATAAAGGTGGCTGAAGCAATTGAAATCACATCAGTTTCAAATGACTGTACACCTATTAAGTCCTTCTATACATCTTCATTAGACTTTGGTACTTGTTGTCTTGGAAAAAATATCTTATGAATGCTAAAATGTTGATGTAATATTGAAAAACTTTTCCATTAAGAACTTCAGTTTATTGATATAACTGGTTAAATAGAACATAAACAATATTATAGATTAAATATATGTTTTAGTTCAAATAGCTGTAGCCATTGTGGCTGTTTGGTATAAAATACCTGATCTATTGACTTGCTAGTTTCTTTTCATGTAAAAGTTAACAGTCAAGAGTGTAAGTGATCAAGTTTTGTATATTTTTAAATAAAATATTGAAAATCTATGATTTTGATTATGATTTGTCTTCCTTCCCATACACATCAATTGCCACACAAGAAAATCAAAGTGCAGTTTTTATTATTTATTTATACAGGGGAGACAAAAGGGAAGAATTCAGGGAAGAGGAAGAAGGTATTATATACACTGAAGATGGGCGAGGAGGGGACCACACCTATGGCCAGTGTGAAAATACAGATTCACGTGGTAAGCCAAGATGCCAGATTACACTAGCCAACCAAGAGCTTTCCTCTACTGATATCATAAACCTTTTATGTTTAGTTTCTTCATAAAGATTTGTGTATGAAATAAAATAGAAAGAAATACATTTAATAAATTTTTATGTGAAATCTGGTTTACAAATGGAAAATTTTATTAATATCCAAATGCTTTTATGTGAAATTGTCAGATAAAATGAGCCATTATGTAAAAATACAAAACCTCTTATCTGTAGTCATTATTTGAAAAATATTTTAAGGTATGTAAAAGCTTATTAGTTTGCTAACTCAGAAAAATCTTATCTATAATATTTAAATAGATAGAAAGTTGGAAACATTAGTATCAGAATGAAGAGAGTTCAGTATTTTCTTTGTTATGAGTGTTGTTTTTCTAGATTTGTTTATGAAAGGTTTGGAGGAATAAGATAAGAGTTTTTGTCAATTTGTGACTTGCTTGATTCTTCTATAGCTTCTCAGCATATTTTATCATAAAGTATTTTTGGGAGGATTTATTATTTTTAGCTGATGTCTTAATTATGCTGACAAGTGCATAATTAAGCTCTTAAAATACCATTGGTATAGTACCTTTCTTAACTGAAGGGGCACTTGGAAGAGTGCATACCTCTGTCATGCTGCACCAATGATATTCAACTATAAAATAATATAAAAGCATGTCCATTTTGGGCAAGACAATGAGAATTAACTCTCCATATGTCCACCAAATGTTATTGAAATCTGGTCACTTTTTAGTGAGTTATAGAGCAAAAATTGTGTGAAAGCTGACCCCCATGTTAACAGATAGGGATTTTTTTTTCATTACCTTGACCTTTATTTTCCAAAAACTAATCACTTCTAAGTTGGGTCATACCAACTTTCATCCAAATCCATTCAGCTATTTCAAGAAATCTTTTTTTTGTTATTTTAGTAGTAACTAATAAGGTTACCAGTTCAGCTGTGTCATCACATCCTGTTACCACTGAAAAAAAAAAAAAAAATTGATCTCCATGCTTTAAGGTTATGGGTGAATTATGATTGTGATGTTCAAATCCCCTCTGTTTCATGAATAAAGGTACCTCAAGACTCAGTGGGGAGTGCTGTTCATTAACTCTAGAGTATCAGTTTGAAATTATGAATGGTCAGTGTAGATAGCTTGTGAGTATCTTTTCATGTATTTCAAAAACAAATAAACAGTTGATCAAGTCTCATTTTTCATCATTTCATTGGACATGGGATCAAATCTTTTGGGGGTTTAGGTATTGGACAGCATAATGGAAGGATTGGAGAAAGAAGGACAGCTAAATAATTACCTCTATTATTGAAAATAACACACCTTACAAACAGTTTTGTGCTCTTTTTTTTAACTTTTGCAGACTTACCATCTAAAACACTTCAGTCCATCATAGTGTATGGTCTCGCTCTTCTAGCAATTATGCATTTACACTAAAATATTTTATTTCGAATCAAATTCTAATCTTGTATAAATATTTGTGTGGTTAGTGGCTTTATGAGGTTTTCATTAAATCAAAGCACATCAAAACACCTATATGTAGCAAACTGATTAAGAAATTCTAAATAACGGAATCTTAGATCTTCAATTTTGATGAATAATGGTTCATGCAAGTGAGATGTACTAGTGATAGATAATTCTTTATTCATAGGAACATTATACATCTTTTAACTAGGAAATTTGTTTAGTCCAGGTTATTTTTAAAAAAAAATTTTAGATTCTTATAGATAGAGGACATTAAATGTTGTTCAGGTTTGTGGTTAGACCTAATCACAGGTTTACATTTTCCAGTTCAGTTTTTACTGCAAGATCTTAAAAGACTACGTTTTCAAACAGTCTACTCTCAAACAAGATGAATAAATAATGAAACCAAGTGTTGGAGAGTAAACATTCTTGGTTGTTGCTTCTTTTAGCAACATGAAATATTGGTTAATTGTAATACTAACTTCTGATTGTAGTGAGGTCAGTCCAACAAATTCAGTAGAAGATATTTGATATGTTTGTTTCATAAAAGGATATTTTTATTGTTAAATGGTGATAGCTCACATTCGTATTCTCAATGAATTGATTTGAAACTCTATAAAAAGTTAGTGATTTGTTTCATGGTTCCTGTAATTATGTTTTGTTTGCAGCTGCCCAAGGTATATGTTATTTGACTTATTTTTGTTTCAGAGATCTATTTTAATATGTGAAAATGTAAAACATCTGTTGATACTAGTTTTCTTGAAGTGTTTGTTTTCCCAGAATTCAGTTTCTCCATTATTTTCACTAATCACTTTCCATAGGTAATTGTGTTAATTTCTCAAGGATAATCTTTGTCAAACATTCATTTTGATTCTGACTTGATAAGAGTGCATTCTTACAGAAGAAAAGAAAACATTGAAACCCACCAACTCACTCTGTTTTGAAGAAAAAGAAGATGTAAGAAACTTTTTTGTTAAACATCAAAATAATGGTGGAATACTGGACCTTCTTTATTGCTACTTAAAACACTTGAGCGAAAAAAGTAATGTGAAGTGGTAAGTTTTCAGGATGATAAATGTAATATTATATCATTATATATTACATATATATGTAATATCATCATATGCTTATAAGTTATCTAACTAACTGCTTTAATATTCTTTTTTACAAAAACGTTTTCAATTAAATATATATATATAATTAAATACTGCTTTTTATGTTTTTATTTTTTACATTAGTTAATTTACTATAGCTTTAAATTAATTTTTGATTTTCATTTGTAATTTCTAATTATATTATTAGAGCTGACATTACTTGAAGTATTGGAGATGTTTTTCCTCGTAGTAATATTCTACCAGAAGAGTGATGAACATTCACATAATTTTCAGGACGTTATTAGACAGTTCCTCAATAAAACAATATTAATGTCTTCTGTAATGCTGACTGCCATGATTTTTATCCTACAGTCACTTTATTTTACTCAGAATAAAAGCTCTTGACTGTATTTTTAATAACCAAATAATATATAACATATAATAACCAAATATCTGTCTGTTATACTCTGTATCTCTGAATGGTTAGGAAAGAAATAAACATTCCGTATCAAAATGCTTCTTTTCATTGCAGGAAAGCTACTTGTTGTTTTCAATTCCTAAATTTTCATATCAGTATCAACAACAATCTATTTATCTTTCTGTCTTTTGAAGAGTCTATATGGGAAAAAAAAAAACCTTATTTGAAACAAAAATGTTTCTTTTGTTTGTAAAGGAATTTAAATTTCAAAGATAACAAAAGCCTATTGAACCAGATTGACTGGTGAGATCTAGTTTGCAATAAATCTATTCAGCATGTTTCTTTTATGTTACTTATAGTATTGAATAAAGTATATAAAATGTTAAATTTAAGGAAAAGTTCAAAATGGAGAAAAAAATGATAGCTCAACTTATATTTGGTTTTTCTGAATGTAATTTGATCTGAGGAAAGTTATAGACACTGTTAAACCTATCTAACTAATAGCCATTTTTGCACCATCATTCATTAATACATATACAAGTCATAACTTAAATTAGACTGTCACATGGTTGTTAAACAATGGAAAAGAAATTATTATACTCTGAAATCTCTGTAGCATTTCTGAATCATTGTATACTTAACCACGCGGGTTTGATGTGGGAAACCTCTAAGTTGAGGCTAATCGACCAGGCTGAGACATGGTTGTTAAACAATGGAAAAGAAATTATTATACTCTGAAATCTCTGTAGCATTTCTGAATCATTGTATACTTAACCACGTGGGTTTGATATGGGAAACCTCTAAGTTGAGGCTAATCGATCAGGTGTATGTATATGTCGTTATTATAGGAAATAATTCTGAAACATAAAATCACCGTCAGAATCTTAGAAACCTGAAAAGATTAAACATCATATTTTATGTATAAAATGACATAAATTTAGTACAGGGAAACTACTCACATTTTTGTCTGTAACAGCAAACATTTTATTAGTATCATGTTAGTAATCTGACATGTTGCTAATTTGGCCAATAACTCTCTATATGATAAGTGTTTGTGTGAAATGTCTACTAAACTCAGTTACAAACATCATGAACAATTAATTAGTTGAGATGTACATAAATGTTAAACATTGGGTGACACTTGAAAATTTGAGATTTCATCAACGAGAAAGTGCTGTGAACGATGATTAAATTGTTGAAGTAGATTTTTTTGTTTATATGTTTAATTTGTAACAAGTTCTTAAGAAAATTCATTATCTTTCTATTTCTGGCTCTTGTGTGTCTACAGAAAAATTTGTTCAGTATTTCTGTGCACAAAAAATTACACTTTTAACAGCTGGTCTTTCTTGTCACTAATATATACCTATGCACATAAAGTGTTAGAAATATCATAAAGTACAATAACCAGTTCTTAAAATTTATCTCGGGTTAAGTAAAAGTAATGACTGAAACCTATAAATCATTTGTATGTAGATATAAAGAAAGGCATATCAGACAAATTGAGGAAATAATCTTCTTCTAGTCATTATCCAGTCATGGATTAACAAAACAGATATTGTAGAAGTTATGCTTTATTTACCACATGTCACTAGACTGCACTTGTTTTGTGAACTTTTATGTTGCTTAAGGTTGATTTTAAAAGGATGTTCTTCTTGATTCTCTTTTTCATTCCAACTTATTAATCTGTTGACTGCCAAGCATTTCAGCTGCCATGGCAGCTCCTATTCTAGTTTTTTTTTCAACAAAATTAAGTAATTTTTAAGTAGGTCAACTGCATGTATGATGCTGACATCTAGCGTTGATGTTAGGTATTATTGAGAAGGAATTATCTCGTCCATGGCACTGTGTTACTAGTGGTACTAGTGTATTCTGGCATTATTCTAAAACTATTTAAGATCAGAATAATACTCCATAGTTTATAAGCTTAAATGTTTTATTTTGAGAGTACTTGCACTCAAGAAGTTTAATTAGTGTTCGTGAGGTATTAAAATTATGGCATCCTCTCTATGGAAAAACATCTTATTTTCTTCAGCATTTTAAAGGTTTGATCTCGAACAATCTTCCCGTGGTTTGTAAATTTAGTTACAACAAAGTGAATTAACAGTATTACTTGTTTTGTTGAAATGCATGTGTCATGTTGTTCAAAATTCTGGCTTTTGAAGACTTTCTTGAAATTTATTTAATATGAATTTAGACATTTTCTTGACTAATTTATTCAGGATTAGATTTTAAACATTCATGAGATACAGAGTGTAATTAATAGTTATTGTATTATGCAACAGATACTTATGACTTTTACTTAAACCATGTGGTACACATGCATGTATAAACCTCCTAATTAATAAATCCATTTTTCTTTTCCTATAAAAAATACTTTGATATTTAATAGTATACATATATAAAGGTAGCCTTAAAAAAATTTATAACATTATAAATACAGTTAAACAGTACTATTTTAGAGTTTGAAGGTCCTGTTATATATACATGTGTGTGTGTGTATAAAGGAATGAAATAATCACCCAAAAAATGATTGTTCATTTATCTATGTGTTAGGCATAACAGCTAGGTTCTTTTTCACATACATATCCACTATTAAGATGTATTTTTGTGTTTGCTACTCTTTAATTTGTGTGCAAGTTTTATTTGTTTTGTGTATCCAACTTTTTATTTTGGGGTAACTTTTTCAGGCCAAAACAGTTTTTACATGATTGTGCTGGTCTATTTAAAAATTTAGTATTTAATTCAGTTATTTGGATGGTTTTGAGATATGTATTTATCCTATTAAAAAAATAAGATGTTTGTGGTTGTTTCAGGCCTAGTGGGCTCACAGATGTTTACATGGCAATCTATGTAAGAAATAGAAAACACTTCACACTTCCATCATTATTTTGGTGAGTACAAATAATTTTGATTTTACAGCCGTTTTATAGGATTTGGAGAAGCAGTCAGTGTAATGGAATATCATGTTTTATACTATTTTATATCATGAATTCTTGCATTAGTTATGTTTAGAAAGTCAGTAAACAAAATTTGCATGATCTATGTGTGTGATTCTTGTTTAGAAAACTGTTGTCTTCTGTTTTAACAAACAAAATCTAGACTTAGAGATCATGCAAAGAACCTCAAAACATATAAAATTTAATACCAAGGTATTTTTTTTAACATACTGGTCTAATATGTCTAAAATTATAGAAAAGAAAAAGTGCTGTTAGCTTCAGACTTACTGCCAATTTTATTTAGCTGCTGTTTGTCTCAGCAGTGATGTAAAACTACATACTATTAAGTATATAATCTGTTCTGCCCTTTTTATCCTATTCTGGTTACTTTCTTATGACTTGTTTTATGGAAGTAAACAACAATGGCTGTATCAAAATAGGTTTGCTACTTGACTTGCTTCGAGCACACCTCCCTGCAGGATGTAAATTGCATAACTGTTACATCTCATTTGGCATCTTGTTTTTATTGTTAATTTGCAGAATTAGATATCTTTAAGTATTTAAGCCTCCAATATCTGATCATTTTGGTGCATTTGTTTGTAATTGACCTAGTTGAATAACTTATCACTTTGAAATATGGTGCAAAATATTCTCAGTCAGTGACAGCCATAGTTAGTAAAAACATTTTTTCGTGGTAAGATTGATAAATGTTGCAACAATTTTAAAATTTTTAGACCATAACATTATGTATGTTTTTACTACTATTGATTAAAATCATCAGATGTTGGCAGTGGCTATGCCAATGCCATAATCAGTATGCACATGTAGTCACATTTTCAGAATTGTTATTTTTTGTATCTCAGTTGCAGTAAGGTATTGATGGTTGAATGAAGACATTTACAACTGCAACATTTGTCTGTTACATGATAAATATATCTTTTGAACTGTGTTCTGAATTTAATGTTTCAAATATAGCACTGGCTAAATAAAAGTATCAAAATTGCAGCCACGTTTGATTAAATCTGTTCTCTGACAGTTTCCTTGTCTGTGAATTTATGGCATTAATGGCATTATTGTAGTCACTGAAACATTTTATGACTGGTTTAAATTAAAAACTTAAATTTAATATAATATAACCACTAACATCAAAGTAATAAATAAAGAAACATTATATCTAGTATGTTTGTTGTTTAAACAAGGTTTTGCCTTAACGATTGCTTTCGTTTGACTTGAACTAGTACTAACCGTTATCTCCTAAATTGACTTGTTTTAGATGTAAGAACCATGCTATGTTTTTTACAAATTTTTGTTTATTAGTATACACATTTTATAAATGAAAGTGAAGATAAAAAGTGGAAATGATAGTCTAACTACTTATTTTATGATTTTAGTCAGGATATCGACAGCGAAGTTTTCAGAAATAGAGGAATGGTAAGTTCTGCATTCTGACAGATTTATTGTTCATTATTTTCTTTAGCTTCTCTTTAATTATACACCATCTACTCCTTCACAACTAGGCTGTTTAACTTTTCATTAACATTGTGGTTTATAAAATAACTCACCTCCTCACACAGAATTTTTTTTTGTACATTTGCTTAAGAGATTTGTGTGCAACTAGCCTTGAGGGAATTTCCATCTTATTTTACAAGTTTCAGAATAAACTGTTGCATGATAATGTCGTCATGTGACTAAAGCCCTTCACCAATAGGAGGGTGGCATAGCTTCCATACATAGTATTTCTCCCTTTGCACTTTCATAATTTTTCTTCTCCTCAACATTGCATTAAATTTACATGCTTAAAATTTCTGGTCTAAGTTCAGTATGAAGTGATTTACATTTGTTATTGAATCTTTTATTTTCTTTGGCTTTTGTACTTAATCCTGTCTCAGTGGTGATGTAACACACATGCATAAGCCTTGTCTAGATCTACAGTTGCTTCTGGAGGCTTGTAACTTGTCAGAGATATTGCAACCATTGTACATCATGTTGTGGAATACCACCTACTTCTGTCCTGTTGACCAAAGTTCTTTTTCCTCAGTCAGGAATTATTCATTGGATTAGGAATTCTACTTGATTTACTTTGGGTAGTGACTTACTATTTGAGAAGTGACCTTAACCCTGAACTCTTTCTAGATTTCCTTCTCAGGTATGTTCCATGTTTATTTTTTGCCTCATGGTCCCAGTTATTAGAGATTATCTTTCTTCATTGCTTGTTTTTAGGATTTATACTGTTTACTATCTGTAATAGCTCCTCTGTCTCACTCAAATACTTTTCCCTATTCATGTTTATGAATGTTTTTGTCCCAACTTGTTTCTTTTCTTTTCTCAATTCCATTTCAGTATCTATCTGGCCTGCTTGGAGATTGGACCCATTCTGTTCTGTCCCTTTTTACTTGGTTCCCCTGATTGTTGGAATTCATTGTATTAGGTCATGTTTCTCTTCACTGTACATCTTCCTTCATCTTGTATACATGGTTTTCTTCACCTGGATGTCTTTTGTAGTCTTTCTGGAGACTTGTACTGACATTATATGACTTCAGTGGTCATTATCTTTCACGGATATTTTTCTTTCTAGATCTTGTCCTTTACTCCTTTTCCTTGTCTGGATCACTCTATTCCTAACCTTCCATTTCCAGGTTCCTGACCCTCTTCTTTTCCTCATTGTCCCTGAACTGGATGTCTAGTTCATTGCTTTTCTTGTCATTGACTATCATGTCACATACAACTTTGTGAGTACCTTCCTTTTTTTTAGCTGTTGGCTTCATTTTCTGCCAACAGTCGTTTTTCATTTCTCCACTTTGGTTTTTCTCTTTACATCATTTCTAACCCCTCTATGGCCTTTTTCACCTGGTCTGCAGTTGGTCATTATGAATGTATCAGACAACTTTCTACACTTCATTTTTGACCCACCCATCATATGATTCATACATTCTGTACATTAGTTTTACATCTTTCCTTTCCTTGCTTTTTTTCCTTTTGACTTAAGTATTGCCTCCTTTCATGTTATTTGGTATTATGGGGGACTTTCACTCCTTATTTGTTGTCTGGAGTTGGCATTCCTTTTCTTGCATGATTGACTTTATTGGCACATTCTTGGATGGTACCATCTTATCTTCTTTTCTTCTTTTTTTTTTACAGAAAGCTACTCAGGTTGGACTGGAGGCTTGTCATAAAATCTAAGTTTTTTTTCACACCTACTCAATATTTGTTACTCATTGAAATTTTCTTCATCTTTTGTCTCAGCTGAGTTCAGCCTTTTGTTTTTTTACTGTGAGCTATTTTGTACCTAGCCACCATGACTTGCAATTCTCATTCTCTTCCTGTATGATAATTTTTAGCTTTGAGGTACAGTACTTTACCTTGAACTTCTCAGTCTTTTGGGTTGTGACAACATGCACTTTCTTCAGTAATTCTTGTGGATCCAAGAGTTTCTTTCTCAAGTTCCATTGTCTCCATTTATGAACATCTCTTCTTGAGGAGTTGTCTGTGCCAATACTTCTTCTGACATTCCTTACTAACTCCCAAATTAGATGAGTTTCTTTACTGATGCTTTCCTTTCTGATTGAGGCACATGTTTGGAGGAAGACATGACATCTGTCATTTTGATGCAGTACAGACATTCACTCAAAGTGCTCAAACTTCTCACTGTTCATCAGGCATAATTCCATTTCTACCCTTTTTGATGTGTCACTTGGTCATGATTTATGGAGTGGATCATGACTAAGTGAGAGCTGATGGAATCAATTCCAAAAGTTGTTTCTTACATCAATCATCCAAGAAGCACCCATTCCTGGACCCATTGCTTTCAGGCATTGGACATACTTTTCTGGGCCCATTCACATCAGGTTTGTCTTGTTGCCTGTTGCTTGGAGTTGAGAATATGGTGGTGAACTGCATTTCTCAACTAGTCTGCAGTCTATCAACAGAGTTGTCTCTACACCCCCAGATTTTATTTTGGGTTTGCTTTTGGTTGAGTGCACTTCTCACAAATGCCTTTGCCACCCTTTTCAACTCTTAGGTTTCCTCTTATTTTTCTAATCTACTCTTTATTTTTTGACTCTGGCTGTCATTGCTCTTAGCCAGGCTAGGTCTCAAGTATGATTAACCCCTCTTCATCTCCTCTCTTGGGTCCTCACATTGATACTAGACACTCCTTGTTAAATACCTCTTTTGGTCAACTCACTCTTTGTTTCCTCTGCTTTTTCACTGACTATCCAGATCCCTTTTTTCTACTCATTATTCTCTCTCTCTTGCTTTACCTCCTACCTCTCCCTTTTTCATTAAAGGATATCTTCCTTCAACCTTCATTTATCCAGTCTGTTGCTCATTGGGCTATACTCTCCAACTGTGTGAGATTCTTCTTTTTCATTCATATTGACCTTCTACTTTGTTTGTTTTAGTCACCACTCCCTTACTCCTGGTGGTCATTACTGGGAATCACTTTTCTGCTTTTTTACATGGCTGCTTATCTATGGTTTATAAGTCTCTACTCATACTGGTTATTGGGTGGTCTTGTTTATGGCATTTTGCACTTCCCTTGTTCACAGGGTGTTTCTTGCCATGCCTTTTTCACTCTGTTTCATTCCTATGCTTTTCTCCAACCTCTTTGCTTAACTCTTATATCTGATTGGAACCTTAAAAGGGTTTTGCACACTTTCATTCATACCCAGTTTAGCTGCTGATTTCTCCCCTCTCATACCATCTTTATTTCTGGATTTATTTTTTCTTTCTTGCCTGCAATTACCATTTTTCAGGATGTTTTTCACATCATCTTCCTCTACAAGTATATATTCCTCTCTCCAGACTGATCTTTCCTTCCTAAGACTTCTATTGCTTGGGAGGGTAATTGTACTTTTCCCTTCATCTCTATCTCACCTAGTTAACTGTTTGGAAGTGGATCAGCTTCTGTGTCTTGTTTAAGCTGTTATGACATGCTTATCATGGACTGTACCTTTCACTTTAGGGGTTCCTGCCATTGTCTGTCCCTACCCTGGAACCCATTTTTTTTCTAGGGGCCTATGTCTTCTTTCACCTTTACTGGATGGGTTTGTCAACTCCTCTAGATGGTATTTTGTTTTCTGGATTTGTATATTCACAGGCAACACATGGGTTTTTTGCTTATTTATTCCCTACATTCTTGGTGAAGAGTATATCCTGATTAAAATGAGGTATGGTCTTAAACAAGTGTGTTGCCATGGAGCTTCTGCCATCGGATGTCACATTCAACAGGTTTCCCTTTAAGCATCTTTTGAAGGAAACGTATCTGAGTAGCTTTCTGCACCAGCCCCCTTCCTCAATACAGTGTGGAATTCTATCTATTTTATGTAAAAAGGTGAGTTATTGTTTTGGGAATTAACATCTTTGTGATCTGAAAATGCATTACTGATAGATACATTTTCACACATATTTGCTCCCAATGTACATTTTTTGTCTTCTCAAAGAATGAAGCTATTACAAGAAAAGATGCATAGGCAGAAGTACGTGGAAAAAATGTCACCGTCCTATTGGTGGAAAGCTTTTGTCACGTAGTGACATCATCATGCACCAGCACAGTTCACGTTAAAACACATGAAATTAAGTTGGAACTGCCTTAAGGCCAGTGACATGCAAGTCTTTTAAGCAGATGTGCAAGGAAGATAGCTATTCTATGTACAGAGGTACCTATATTCAGTACACTATTAAACTAGAATAGTGTTAACTTAAGTTTGTCTAACATAAGTGATGTCAATTCACTAAGTTAAGTGAATTTTGTTGTACTCTATCAAACCTTTAAGCAATTTATTTGGACTATCATCACATTATTTAATGATACATTTCTTTAAGTGTTTTATTATCTAAGAGCTTTTCATTCAAATGTAATCTATCTCAATTCTGTTTACAGTAAGTTACCATCATGTTAAGGCATTTTATAAATGCAAGACGGTTAGTAAACACTAGGATCAAATGGAAGATTTCAAATCACTTGTTACCTATAACACTGAAAAACAAGAACATGTCTAAAATTTCTCACAACAATAAGCTTATATATATTTCTGCCATTGCATTACATGTCAGGGAGAAAATCACAACATTGATCTGAAGAATATAAAAATAATTGCCAAGAGCTGTGGTACCAAAAAGAAAAAATTAAAGTAGCCATTGCAGTAGTGGCCCATGCCAAGAGCTGTGGTACCAAAAAGAAAAAATTAAAATAGCCATTGCAGTAGTGGCCCATGATTGTGGTCCTGCCACATGCATTAAACAAAATCATGGATTCACCATTCATTACCTTTCATTAAAGAAATCAAACCATACATTGATTCTAATGCCATTATAAAAGTAGCATAAATTAATTTTTTAGTTTTTGTTGTTGATCTTATCTTTCCAGTATTATGTTAAACTACAAGAATAATATGGCTTGCAATGTTTCTTTACCTTAAACATTATTGTATTTCAGCTTATTGAGCTTCAGGCTTATTTGTGTGAAGAAACTTAAGACGATTTCTTGTTTTTTCATTGTTGCTAGGCAACTTATGATTTGAATTGTTTCATTGGTTTTTGTTGTTTGCTAAATGTCTTGCATGTGTAAAAAAGCTTAGAAAATTGAGTTGAAAGCTTGAGCATTAAAAACCTTTATGTTTGTCCATATAAATTACTTAATACAGATATGAATATTCACATTAAAAGCCTGTAAAGGTTTTTTTTATAAATCCATTTTAACATTATTCTGTATTTGTAAATGATCCATTTTTTCTTATTTCTCTCAGCATGTAATTTTTCATTTGCATGGTATTGTTAACATATCAAAGAATGACATGATTTTTTACCTTTTCAACTTTCTGAATGTGTACAGCATCATAAGTGCCAAAATGAACACTTCCTATTGAAAGAAATGTGTTGTTAAGTACATTGTGTGGCTGAAATAGTTGAATGAAAACATTTTTTACTTGTTATGTGTGTGTGTGATTTGCATTCTTGAATTACAGATTTCACAGTGATGTATGATATAATTTTCACTGTTCTCCACTCTAGACAGTATTAGTAAACTGTGAGCTGAAAGTGGACAAGTGGCATACATCAACTGGACGTTCTAATGGCACTTGTATATCTCCAGCAGTCTCACCACGAGGGTAACTGTAATGTTCTGTTACAGTAAGAAATAATAATAAAATGTGAAAACATTCATTCTGAGTTTATTTTGTCTTGGCATCATATAAACTAATTTTAAAAATCTATTTTGTACATTCAGGTGGCATTATGGGTTGGTTAATAATATAAATTATTTTAAATTTGCATCTGTCATTTACATATGTAAGCAATATATATTTTTTAATTTCTGATGATAGCCACTGGAATGTTTAAAGAATGTCCAAAGGGTTTAACACCCTTTTTTGATGAAATTCAACAGAAGGTACATTCCAGTCCTGAACTTTACTCCTTCAGACAGATTTACTGGTTTATTACAACTTAATATTCTTTTCTGGATTATCAAAAATGTGTAGTGTTTTTTGTTTTTTATATCAGTTGTTTTAAAAATCAGATCAGCTATAGTTTGTAACCAGATTTTCTCTCAAGCCCGAAAGGAAATGTGGTGTCTGTTTGTAGTTTTAAATCTATATTTTACTTATTGTGAAGGGAGTTTTTATTACCAACTTGTGCATAATATTAAAACTTTATATTAAGAACAGGGAATAAAATAATAAAACAGAATATCAATCACTGTTCTTTTTCTTTAAAAAAAATGAAGGTCACATTGTTTATTAAGACATTTCTTTAGTTTAATCTAAAGAGGCAAAATTAAATAACAAAAAAAAGATTCTGATCTTGAAAATTACTTATAATTAAATGGTTGTTAAAATTATATCTAGTTTTCATCAACATAGATTTGGTTTTATAACTTTTTATAAAGTTTTGTTCTGTTTATGAGAACATCACTGATGACGTGAAATTATCCCTAAATTATCTTCCTTTTATGCTGTTCCCACCAGTAGACATCATCAGTTGAATTATGTAGTGTTATGTTTTTACTTCTTACAAAACTCATTCTACAAACATTTGCTTACCCCACTGATAACAACAGTAAATCTTCGGATTTACAGAGCTAAAATCAGGGGTTCAATTCCCCTTGGTGGACTCAGCATATAGCCCAATGTGACTTTGCTATAAGAAAACAAGCAAACAAAAATGTATAAGAAAGCTGGATGGAGTAATTGTGTAAAATACATTGGAGACCCCATTAGTAATTAATAGGATTATCTGGTGTACTGTTAGTATTTCTGTCTACATTTTGTTGACAAAATTTATTTTTTACATAATTTTGTGTGACTCGTATGGTAATAAGAATTGAATAACCAAGGAAGTCATGGCTCCTCGAGTAGTTTCATGCATAAATTTTTTGGAATATGTTTAAAATTCCACTTTGGTTCATATGTACCCCATTGTTTTTCCAGAGTTATAAGTATGAGATATAGTGTAACATTTTTGTTTAATGTTTCCAATTTTCTATTCAGGTATTTTTCATACATGTAATGATGTTAAAAAAATACAAGTAAAGTTTAAGTTAATATTACATTTCTTACCGTCTGTTTGGAGTAAGTAATTTATATTGGTTTTGACTGGGCTGTTAGTGAGAATTTCACAAGCAACGAAGATATTAACTTCTTTACTTTATTATCCAGTCTCTATGTATTCATAGTGTATATAAAAAAACAATGATTGTTAAGCTATTCAATTAGTTTAATGTAAATAATTCCTAATGAAAGAAAGTTTATTGTAAGAAAAACAGTTTCTTTCATACTAAGTTTATTTTATTTGTGTGTGTGTATATGAATTACAAAAGTAATCATA
Source organism: Tachypleus tridentatus (assembly GCF_004210375.1). NCBI lineage: Eukaryota > Metazoa > Arthropoda > Merostomata > Xiphosura > Limulidae > Tachypleus > Tachypleus tridentatus. The sequence goes on from NC_134826.1 coordinate 133,194,701, forward strand.
TTAAATCAGTAGGACTACAGGAAGTCAGCTTGGTCCAGATTTTCCTGGTAAACACTTCATTTCTGACTTGGAGTTTTTGGTACACTTGATTGTTCGGCAGGAAGTCTGGGGGGACAACTGGAAGGAATTTGCATTACGAGGTGAGTCTCTAATTTGCATAATCTTAATAGAATGTCCATAAACATGTATTTGTATTTCATAAAAAATTTGATAAACTTCCCCATACTTAAAGAGTAAACTTTAAATTATAAATGTAATTTATAAATTGCAGACCACCCCCTTTTGATTAACTAAAGCAAAAACTATATACTTATGATGTTTTTATCATTTTTAAGATCTGTAACTATTTTTTTTATCAAAAGTGTATTTCTTTAATGACTCAAAACTGTATTGGAAAGTAGTTGTTTAAAAGTGTCCAGCCTCATGCAACAAAACTATACCTTTTTTATTAGCAAGCTTTTTGTTTTTTTTCCTTTACCAAAGACTGTTTAATGTTCTTATAGTTGTTATATTACCTGCACTGTATCCTTAGCATTCATCAGAGACTTGTGCTTAAAGTACCTGTAACAGTTTGAATACTTAATTACTTATTTCTTTTGGCCTGGCATGGCCAGGTGGGTTAAGGCATTTGACTTCTAATCCAAGCATTGTGGGTTCGAATCCCCATCGCACCAAACATGCTCGCCCTTTCAGCTGTGGGGATGTTAAAATGTGATGGTCAATCCCACTATTCATTGGTAAAAGAGTAGCCCAAACGTTTGCAGTGGGTGGTGATGACTAGCTGCCTTCCCTCTAGTCTTACACTGCTAAATTAGGGATGGCATAGTAGTAAAACATAAAGAAACAGTAATAATTCATAATCCTAGGCAAGTTAAAAAGTGTATTTGAAATAAGAATAAATGGAACTAAATGATGTTTGGTTGTAGAGTTCCATGTTCTAACCAACCTAAACAAAATTAACTGCAGCAAATAAAATCAGATTATATTGCACACAGAGTGAGCTTAATGTAAGACAATTTTTAATTGCTACACATCTTTGAATATGTAAGTACAGTGTTCTTTATTTGTATTGAATATGATTTTGTTCTTGTTATTTTAGTGCTGTGGCTGAAGTCCAAGTATCATACGTTGAATGGTGAAGCAGACATGGCAGCATCATGTTTGGAACGGGTAAGTTTAAAAGATAAGGCATGTACTGATTTACAAAGAATGTTTATTTTTCATTTAATTTTCCTTCTTGACAAGCAACATGAATGTCAGAATTTTCTTGAACATTTGACTTTGTAAAATATATGTATGTACATTATAAGAAGAACTAAATAAGTGACAGTACCTAGTTTCAACCAACTAATTAACAGATTTATCACAAGTTATAACTCTTCAGTTAAACCTTAAATTCCCATCATTTCCTTACTGGCACATATGTTTTTATGAAATTTGTTTGGCCAAAGGAGAAATCACTTAAAGTAGATTGGAAATTCATAAGCACATCATATCCCATTGGTACAGCAATAAGTCTACGGATTTACATTATAAGAAAGACATACACACATAATGACATCACTTAACTTCTTCCTTGTGTTGATTGGTTCATTCAAGTGTGAATTTTGAAGTGACCAGTTATCAATTAATGAAATTTTGGGTATTTTCTCTTGCATGTAATTCTTATATATATATGATTTCTTATTGATGAACACTCCTTTATTGTTTTAACTCTTTTTACTGTTATCATCAGCTTAAGCATATTTAAATAGTTATTACCTCTAACTGTAAACTAACTTAAAATGCAAAAGTATGTATAAGCCTAGGTGTTTATTAGAATATATATATAACACAGCAAAATAACATCAGATTTTTCTGAAAAGTAATTCCTACTTTTTTTGCCTTTTTTGTGTGTTTATTTTAGGTTATCTGTTTAAAACATTATGATGTGTGTGTGTATATATATATATATATATACATATATTATACCCATAAAATTTTCAAGCCATAAATCCAAACACATGAACATGAAATAAAATGTGCTGCATATTTAAAAAAAAAAGGATCCTAGGGTACAAGCTACAATGTGGGATTATAAAATATATCCTAGGTTTTGGAGGTGACTGTGGAAGTAGGACCCATATTGTGGTGGGGATACACTGTCTATCAGTCTTAACCTCCAATTCACTAGTCTTACATAAGAAAATTAGAAAGTAAGAGAGCGAGAGGTGGGTGTTCAAGCTCACAATGACCCACATCTATATCACCCTTCACTGCCTGCAGACAGTTGTGGGAAGGGGACTACTCTCCCAATTTAAAATAAGAATAAATAAAAAGATAAACATAAAAAGATGAAAAAAATTGAGAATGTATATTTATTTACATTTTTTGTATTCTGAATATATTTATTTTAGATATTAACCTTGTTGACCAAAGAGAATAAATCAGAATCATTCCAGAAGGTTGATCTAGTGAACTGCTTCAGTGGGAACATTATCACCATTGGTTTGTTCATTATGGATTTTTATTTTTGTATTAAATATAAATGGTGTCTTTAAGTTTATGTACTGATATTATGTGTAAGAAATGGTAAAAGCAATGTTATAATTCTATATGTTTATAACATTATTATTATTATAATAACTTTGCATATGGTATTTTCTTGCTTAAAAATGAACCTGTTGAATCTTAAATACTGTCAGTATTTGATAATTTGCATAGGAATAACAAACTGTACTTGTATCTGTAATGTGACAGGGTGACTACAAAATATTACATTATTGCCATCATCATGATATAAAAGGATATAAATGTTTTTTCCCCAAGAATGTTGAAATCTGATTTTTGTTTTCACCATTATGAATCTGTTACTGTTTTGTAAAAATAAAAATTATTCATATCTGATGAAATGTTTTTGTTATGACAGTTGAACTGAGTAACAATAAATCCTTTTTTTTTAAATTTCATGTGATTTCACACCAAAATCAACTAGAAGGTGTAGCTTCCTTTTGCTTTAACATGTTGTCTTTAATGTGTTTTATCATATCAGACATTTATTATTTAAACTACTTTGTTTTAAAATAGCGTATCTGTACCTGTTATAGTTAATCAGTCAAATTTGTAAAGACACCAGAGTTTGAACTCCTCATGATGCACCAGTTAATGTTGTCTTTGTCTTACATCAGAATTTGTACAAGAACTTCTGGAGTCCCTTCAAAGGTATCAGTCATTAGAAGAAGTTCAAAAGTTATTTGAGCAAGGTGACTATGAAGCTGTTGTCAGTCTACTCATTCCAACTTTTAAACAACCTTCAACTAAAAGTAAGGTGGGTATCATTGTCTGGAGGAAGAATGTATTTGTACTGTGACAGAAAAATTACAGATGTTTTATATTAAGCTCAGAATGCTATTTGTTAACATATCAATTCTCATGTTAACTATGTAATGCTCTTAAGGCCATTTAAAGAATTGTATAACATAATTTATATATTTAAAAGCATTTACTTTCTTGAATATAAAAGTCACGTAATTTATTGGTGGGCAACTTAAACTAATCTGCAGGCCATGTGTAGAATTCTCAAGGGCTGCAAGACTTCTTTTATTCACTTGTTATAGACCAAAAACACTTTCAAATAAAAATGGGTCATATGTTTATATATGACACCTATTTTAGGATGATAGGAAAAACACACCATTAATAGAGTTATATACTACATTGTTTGTTTGTTTGTTTGGAATTAAGCACAAAGCTACACAGATGGGCTATCTGTGCTCTGCCCACTATGAGCATCAAAACCTGGTTTTTAACGGTGTGGGTCCAGACATACTGCTGTATCACTGGGGGTCATACTACAGTGAATGAAGACACACTTTATGTTATATACCATTTAATGACATGATCTAAGTACTTAATAAAGGTTTAAATATTTTAAAATGTATTTAGAAAATAAAATTACATATATTGTTTTTGTTGTCTTTTCTTCCTAATTAATTGCACTGCTGTATTTTTCCATAGGTATCTGGAGAAAGCAACATACCAGAACGACATGCCCAGTTATTACTTCTTCAGGACTCTTTATGGAAGCTAGAAAGTTATCAGGTATAAACATTTTAAGTTTTGCTCTTTATAAAACTTTCTGGGAAGATCAGATAATTATTTTGTAACATGTCTGACTGTAGTTCAGAATTGCTTTTATGTTAGTAGTGTTTCATGTAAGTTTTGAATATCAAAATTATGAGGTAAAATTTCAGTAATGCTTCAAAAGGTTGAGTGTGTTATGTTAAAAGAATCTTGAATATGTATACGAGGATTCCTCAAAAAAGCTGTTAATTTGTTATATCTTTTATTAGATAACAGAAAAATATCTAAAACTATAATTTTTCAGAATGCACTCAACAAGATCTGTTCAGTTATGATCTTAATTCCTAACTTTAACGTGGGCTTTAATAAGTACCTGAACTTTTCATGATTTCTGTTGAATTTTCTCATAAGTTTATAATTGTTATAATATAAGTGTGATATTTTACATTGTTTTCCTTTAAGATTCATTTATTAAAATAAAATGTTTAGCAGTTGCAGGTTGACATGTTCAACCAGAAATATAGTATAAATAATTATAGAAAAAAAATAATGAAAAGGGCTTGGAGTAAAAATGTGGGAATATTCCCTTTCTATTGAAAATGGATAACACTTAAGTACTGTCAAGTGTGTATATTTTATATAGAAATTGACTTTCCTCCATCAAGTTAGACAATGGCACACAAGGATATTGCCTATTAAAGTACAAGCAGTTATACTCTTCCCAATAGTAGTTTGGTGATTTTACTCACAGCTCTCAGAAAAGAAACACCATGTAACAAAACGATGTAGAAATCAGATTTTCAACAGATTAAGGCAAACGTTTGTCTTAGTAGAAACTTTATGGAAATAGTGGAAAGGATAATACATGAAAATAGTACTCAGTGATGTGGAGAAAACCATCTTGTAGAAAAATATATATGCGAAAACGACTCGTTTGGGTTGAGAAAATATTTTACACAGAAGAGCGAACTTTGTGAACCTGACGATGACCGAAGAAGGTTGAAACGTTGTTTGCTCTTCTGTGTAAAATATTTTCTCAACCCAAACGAGTCGTTTTTGCATATAAAAATGAAAATAGTACTGTTGGAAATAGAAGCAGCTAAGGTAAAAAGTTCAAACTCTTCAAAAGTGAGGTTAATTAACTTGGAACATGTTCTTTACATGGTACATGACAATTTAATATTTGTCGATCAAGGAGTAATTGTTACCTCCAGAAATGGCTTCATTGGACGTGTATCTGCACTAAGAAGGAGTAAATAAACCAAAACACTGGCATTGGCATCATACTTCAAATCATG